>NC_079877.1:28570819-28873850 GCF_029227915.1 Hydractinia symbiolongicarpus
TCAGGTGCTTGGGAATGCTTAATCTGTCCACCAGGCTATATGTGTACAAGACAAGTAGCTGCAGATTTATGTCAACAAGGTTACTTCTGTCCTGGTAATACTGGTTTTAATACCCAACCGTGTCCATCAGGAACATATGGAGCCAGGCTTGGTTTGAAAGATATCTCTGAATGTACAAACTGCACAGCAGGTTCTTACTGTGAGGAAAGCGGATTGTCAAAACCAAATGGTATTTGTGATCCAGGATATTGGTGCCAAATAGGTGTAGACACAAAAGCTCCAACTGGACTGGGCCATAAAGGAATTGGTGGCTTGTGTACAAAAGGAAATAAATGTCCAGGGAATACATCTACACCAATTCCCTGTGAGGAAGGATCTTACTCAAATGTTGATGGAGTAATAAGCACGTGCATGTTATGCCCAGCCGGTATGTATTCTTGGTTGTGTACAGACAGAATTTTAAACAAGTATATGGTGTTACTTGCAAACCAAAGAAAAATAATCGTTTATCGTTTAAAAGATAAACACTTTCGTTGTTTTTTTTACATCAGGGCATTTTCCAACTCGTCATTTGTTACTGTTTTTTTCTTCGAAAAACTTAGTGCTTTCGTAATATTATATGAATGTCCACTAAATTAAATTTTGTGGATCTTGTTTTTTGTTTCGTAGGTAAATATTGCAATGCATCCACCATTGTACCATATGATTGTCCAGTGGGCCACTATTGTTTAAATGGCACAAGAACTTCCACCCAGTATCCCTGTCCACCAGGCAGTTTTAATAACAAAACAGGCCAATCAAGTTTACATGCTTGTACTTTGTGTCCACCTGGTTTCTATTGTGAAGGATATGGACGAGTAACACCAAATGGTGAATGTGATGCTGGTTTCTTTTGTCGTATGGGAGCACGTTTATCAAGACCAGGTGTATATGGCAGCATTGATCCAACAAAGGCAACTTCAGTTAATTCAACATGTTACAAGCCTTATGGTTGTGTTTGCCCATCATTTAACGATACTAGAGGTAACATCTATGTTAAGTTTAGCGTGCAAGAAAATAGAAATTACACTAACTGTTAAAATGTGCGTTTTTATAATTCATTCTTTGTTTGAAACGTTGTAGGTGATATATGTCCGGTAGGTCATTACTGTCTCAAAGGAAGTGCAAAACCAACAGAATGTCCAGCAGGTAAATACTGTCAACATGCTGGTTTGGAATCTCCATCTGGAAACTGTAGTGCTGGGTATTACTGCACTGGAAAGTCAACAACTCCAAGACAAGTCGATTGTCCAACAGGACACTATTGTCCTTCAGGAGTTCCTGCTCCTCGGTCTTGTTCAGCTGGCAAATTCTCGAATAATACTAATAATGAAAAGGAAAGTGATTGTATGAATTGCACAGCTGGTTGGTATTGTGAAACAGAAGGTTTATCAAGAGAAACTGATCAATGTGCTGCAAGGTAATTACTACCTATCGTGACTAATTTAATTTAAATTTAATTTATTATTTTCATTTAAATGTAATTTATGCTGTCTTCTCCAATTACATGTTTCCCTTTTCGTTTAAGATATTATTGTCCTGGTGGTCAATCTTCTGCAACACCATCCGCCTTTGCTTGCTTGCCAGGTCACTACTGTCCAACAGGGTCACCATATCCTATCCCCTGTGGCAATGGTACGTACCAGAATGCTTCCACACAAGATTCGTGTATAGAATGTCCACCTGGTTTTTATTGCGATCCATCAGAAGGGCCTGTAGTTACACCTAAACACTGTCCGACTGGTCATTACTGCCCAGCTGGCACATCCTACAAAAAATTGTATCCCTGCAAAGCTGGAACATTTGGTCCTGATGCTGGCTTTGCAAGCATAGTCCAATGTCTAGATTGTGTTAATGGAACGTACTGCGAAACAGACGGATTATCTGCACCTACTGGAAAATGTTATGCTGGTTATTATTGTTTGAAAGCTGCCAAATCACCAACTCCTATCAAGTATATTAACGCTTCGAAATGGATGTTCAGTTTTTACAATGATATATGCCCAAAAGGTTTCTTTTGCCCGAATGGTACAGCAGACCCTCAGCCTTGTCGTAGAGGTTATTATTCTGGAAAGTTAGGCTTACGTTCTTGGGACCAATGCGACAAATGCCCTGTTGGAAAGTATTGTGATATGATTGGAGCAAAAGAAATAACAAACCCTCCAAATTGTTCTGCGGGTTATGTTTGTGTTTCTGCTTCTTATACACCCAGGCCTACTGATGGAGTACGTGGCTACATGTGTCCAAAGGGATTTTACTGTCCAGAAGGTATGGAATCCTAATTTTATATGCTTGTTCCAATGCTGGAGTATATGTGCTAAGAAGAAGTCTCATTAGAAGTGAATTTGTGAGTAACAATAGCTTCCCTTTAAATTGAGGAATTTTATTTTTATTAACTTTATTTTAGGTACCCACGTTGAGAGAAGTTGTCTTCCAGGCACATATCAAGCTAATAGAGCTCAGGGAAACTGTACCTTATGTGAACCGGGCTATATGTGTCCCGATTATAACATGTCAAAACCAATTCACTGTAAACCTGGCTTCTACTGTCCTGGAGGTATGGCTAAACCATGTCCACCTGGTACGTATAACAACAGAAGTGATGTCAGTTTGGATGGCGCGTGTGCTGATTGTCCCCGTGGTATGTATTGTGAAGGACGTGGTAACAAATATCCAGATGGTTTCTGTGAAGAAGGGTTCTATTGCGAAGGTGGTGCGGCAACAAAGTCACCAAATGCTAGCCATCCACGTTACCTTTTAAATGGACCGTGCCCAGCTGGTCATTACTGTCCAACGGGCACATTTTCACCCAAAGAATGTCCTCTTGGAACTTATAGAGACAACAGGGGTGCAAAAAGCGCTTCTGATTGTTATCCGTGCAAGCCTGGTTTCTATTGTGATCGCAGTGGCTTAACTGAAAGCACTAAAGCTTGCAAAGAGGGATGGTACTGTCCAAGTGGGTATAACAACACTGTGCCGACACCACGTAACTTTACATGCTGGGTGGGCCATTATTGTCCTAATGGCACCAGTACACCGAGAGAATGTGAAAGAGGTTCGTTAGTATCGTTTTACAAAGTAATTATCCTTTTTTGATTGTTCTTATTATTTTTATTTATTTCTATTGATAGGTACATACCAACCAAGTCGTATGCAGAGTTCTTGCATCGACTGTCCAGCTGGATACTATTGTAAGAATAAAGTTTCTGAACTTGTTGAATGTCCTCCCAGATATTACTGTCCAAGTCGAACTGAAATTCCGATCTTGTGTCCAAATGGAACCTTTTCTGAAAACAAAACTGGACTTGTAACTGCAGGAGATTGTCCTCCATGTCCTGCAGGAAGTTTTTGCAAAACAGGTAAACATAGGAGAAGACTTTTGTTAATGGTCATTTGGCTGTATTTTGTTATTGTTTTTCAATTACATGAAATAACGACATTTCTGTCTAGTTATGTTATCTTGCCGGTGTTCAAGGCAATTTGCCACAATTGAGTAATGAGCAAAAAATATGGGTCATTACTCAAATTTACCCCTTAAATTGCTATGAAATATCTAAACCAGTACAATATAATAACAGGAGAATAATTTTGTTTAGTTTGACAACCTAAGTAACCTGACTTCTTTTTAAATTTTTTCCCTAAAAATGGGATTTTATCGTTCGAAATTATGTCAAACCTTTCTTGAATAAGCTTTATTTATCTACTACAAAGTCTAAGTAGATTGTCCTAATGCAATTCAGAATTGAATTAAATGGATTTGATACAGTACAATTTTTTGAACATGTTTCAACCGGTTAAGATAAAAGTCTTTTTTAAGCTAGTAAACAATTTAAAATTTATAAAACAGTTTTTCGTAAAGGGTTTTGGCAACATCATTAAAGATGAAGTTGTTGACAAAATCTTTTTTATTTCTTTGTGGAAAGCTAGTTTTTGTTAATTATAGCTCAGAATGTTTCTAGTGAAAAACACTCTAACCACACTTCAAATATACAGTTAGCGTCCGTGTAGGTTTGTTAGATTAAGGATGATAAAACCACAATCTTTTTTGCTAATATTAAGGTATTTCTTTTTAATAGGTACTGTTGTTGGAAAATGCTCAGCAGGTTATTGGTGTCAGGCTGGTAGTTTATCACCAACCCCTTCGAATGAAACGGACTCTAACATAACCAAAGCTGGTCCATGCCCACCGGGTGTGTATTGTCCTCTGGGAACCATAGTACCAGTCGGTTGTCCAAATGGAACTTTTAAAGATTATTATGGTGGTGTTGGATCTAAAGATGATTGCTGGCCTTGTCCTGCTGGTCAGGAATGTTTCGAAGGTGAATATATTTGCTATTTTTAGCATTTTTGCGAAATGACTATTATTGTTGTATGTGACTGGGGTGCATGTATAGCACAATAACCTATATTATAATGCTCGCCGTAAGTCTGTCTGTCCGTCTATCTGTCTTTCCGTCCGTCCATCCGGAGTAGCGAAGGGCGTGTTTTTATTGATTGTTGCACGTTCTAGCGACTAGTTTAAACTAAAAGGATACAGAAAATGATTCTGCAAAATGCAACTGTTCCATAATTGTAAACAATGGATATCCAATCTAAACAATCGGTGCAGTGACAAGTTCGTTTGTATCCACGGACATCCATTTATATGTTATGGCATAGATATAGATATATACCTCGCGATACCTTTTCCACAAAAAAATATTTTAATGTTGCTTTCGCTGTGTGTTTTATTCTCATTTAGGCGCGTCATTTTTTCTTTAGTCATTGCTATTCTTTATCCCTGCTTACGTTTCTTTAGGTGATTCCCGCATTCATCCATGCCCTAGTGGTAAGTACTGTCCACGAGGACATTTGCCTATTGACTGTCCCATCCTAACGTATCGTGACAAAGAATGGGGACAAAATATATCCGATTGTTTCCCCTGTCCATCTGGTTATTGGTGTCATCGAAAGGGGATGTCCACTTACAATACGACACTCTGTCCGGTGGGTCGATATTGTTCTGAGGGTCAGATCCCTGTATGGTGTCCTGCTGGAAGAAGAAGAATCTTACCTGGAGCATGGGATGCCGATCAGTGTACTCCTTGCCCATCTGGATTTTACTGTCCATTTGCTGCTACCAATTACAGCGGTATTCCATGTCCTTCAAGAACCTTTTGTCAAAACAATATAACAGATGGTGCCGCAATACCACAAGGCTGTCCTGGTGGCTTCTGGTGTCCTGCACAAACTGGAAAGCCTAACTCATGTCCTGGTGAGTTGTTGTGTTTGTTTTTAATGCGCTATTAAACTAAACTGTCGTGTCTTCTTGTAGTTGTTTGGGTTGGGTTCTTAACTTATTTGTTTATTTGTTTGCCTTGTATAACTTTTCAATCCGTGTCGCTGTAGATAAATTATTAAATTTTGTCACACTTTGTAACATGTTTACCAAAGAGCTTAGAAGTATATTCTGAGGATATTTTTCAATCTTTACAACTGTTTTTTATTTCTACTATGACATACATAGGTGGTTACTTCTGTCCAAATGCAACAGATGCTCCCTTTCGTTGTGAGTATCCGTTTTACTGTCCTCCAGAAAGCTCCCACCAACACATATGTCCTCTTGGTTTTAAAGCAGTAGCGACAGAGGGTAACAGAACATCTGTGGAGGAATCATGTTTGGTGTGCCCTGCTGGATTTTATGGAAACCATGTTTTAAGATTAAATTGCACTGAATGCCCAGCAGGTTATTATTGCCCACTGGGAACAAAAGATCCTTATGAGTTTCCATGTCCCAGAGGATATTATTGTCCTGCAAGATCTGTTGAAGGGGTATGTAAACTTCTTTATAGTTAGTGTGACAATTATGTGGTGATGATATAAAAATATATCTACCTGAAAACAGTTTTAAAAGAGCACACCACATGTTGTTGAAATATTTTGTGTAGTGATTTGACTGGCTACTACTTCTTAACTTTCGCACAAAGTAAAAAAAATAAAAAAGGGTTCAACAAGGTTTAATTACATTTTTTCGCAGAGAAACAAGTTTTCAACAGTAAAGAGAAGCAATTTTCAATGACAACGGCTTTGCAATATGTCAGTGAAAAAAATATGTGGTATTCATCCTTAGTTTAATAGTGTATCTTCTATAAAGTGTAAAAATATGTAAACTCATCCTTCCACAATGTGTGCAATAATAGGTGCCTTGCCAACCAGGCATGTATGGTAACGTAACCAAGGGAACTAAATCAAGCGACTGTCTACCATGTCCTGAAAACACGTTCAACAATCTGAAAGGGATGGAAGCGTGTCGTCCTTGCGGAAGCAGTGCACTAGCAGAACCTGGTCAGGTGAAGTGCACTTGTATTGGATTGCACCGATCATTTCAAGTTTCTGATGGTTCATGCGAGTGTGAGAGTGGATTCATTTACTATGATGTCGTGGATGCAAAACAAGCAGAAGGAAATAGTGACAAGTCTTGTCAACCCATTGTAAGTTGCTGATGCGGTAAATTCTCTATTTAGCACCTTGAACGCTAACCTGAAGAAGTCTCATGAAAAAGGCGAGGCCTTCATTAGAGGATTTAGCCTATGTTTGATTATGCCATTTGGGGGAATGCACAAAAATCCAAAAGCGCTATTTCGTAATAGTTCGTTAATTATTTTCTGATGCGAATATATATATATGTCGTGGCAAAAATATATATCTGCAACGGAGAGCAGTTATTTGAAATAGCGGTAGAGTGCAGTTATTTGCAATTTAAAGGCGGGTTTCCACTCAAACGAATGTGGTCGAATCGATCGACGTCTATCGATTCGACCACCCGCCTTGAGCTTTGAGATTTCCATAATAACCTATTTGTTTTTGTTATTGTACGGCTTCCTTTTTCTGGTTTTGAGGTAAAGAAAGAACATGAAATCATTGGTACAACTAATTAGTAACTTGTTTAATTTTATAACAATCTCTTCAAGGTGGCTGAGAGATGTTCTGGAAATTACGCGCGAGAATCTAACTCATTAAATTGCATCAACACAAAAGACATTCCTGGGGATTACTGCACGCCATCTTGTGGAACAGCAGGAGGAAATTTTAACGTGACCGAAGGTCGCTGCACTTGTCGAGAATACACAGTACTTGATGAAGTATGTAACGCAACATGTCAGCTTCAAGCACCTAAGGTAAAGTTGCAACGTCATCATACTGGCCTTCTTAATATGATTATCACATACAGATCTGGAAACACCACGATCATTCCTATTAAGAATGAATACGGTATCAATGATTTTGACTATGTACCAAGGAAATCTGAAATCGTTGATTTTAATACTGATGGTGTGTTTGGTATATTACCAAAAAATAATGGTGAGATTATCGACTTGTTAAACAGAAAGAGCACGCCAACATTGAACACTACAAGGTTTAGACGGGACCTAAGTTACACGTATGTTGGTGATGCTTCAGTACCTGGTATTAGAGCTCCTGTTGTCTGCATCAATGTTGGTCAAGTTGTGATATTTTCAATTAATGTGAATGCAGAGAATAGATCGGCGAGTAACTATCCACGTTACAGCAAGAATCATTTGTTCAACACAAATCCTTACTTTGATTATGGTCAGTTCAGACAGTTGCATTTGCTGATCCAAAAGACGAACCTCACGATCTCAACATTTGCAAATGTTTTCTCCGAACCAGGAAAATTTGTATTTTACGACAACGCTGTTCATCAACGTGAAGTCATTGTTGTTGTTCCAGAACTGGGATCGTCTTGTCCCGCCCGTATGGGTGCACAAGATCCTGTTATTCTCACTATGTTTAGTGTGGGTCCAAAACATGTAAGTAAGATTCGTTAGTATGTTTTTGTGTTCTCCTCTTTAGAAATATGTTATGTTAACAATTGTATAAAGGGGAAATTGTGTCTTTTTTTAAGGTACGAAATGTAGCTCCAAACTGGGACATCATTTGGGCTGTGATTGGTGTAATGTTTGTTCTTATTTTACTGCTCGTTTTATTGGCTATACTCTGGAGACCACAAGCTATTGGTACGAAACATTATCTTTTTAATTGTTGTAAAAGTCGAATTCACTATGTATGTAAGATAACAACACAAAATGGAGGTCACTTTTAGACTACTTTAATTTTTATAGATTTTGAAATGTAAAACGACTCTTAAGGTGTCAGCTTAAGTTGTTAAGATATACTAACCATGACATATTTTAGGTATTTATCCACTGAATATTTTGCGACCTAAGTATAAGAGCCTTGGTGCACCCATTCCTGTTGTTCCCTTACCTGGTATTGCTGACAATCCAGATGGTCTTGGGCCAAGAGGAGATCCAGAGGGAGCGGTGAGCAACATTGAACCATATTCTACCCAATATGGAGGAAGTGAAAACGGATTGTTAGAAAATTTTAATGTTAGAACTATGTATGATAAATTAGAAGATCAAACATTGCACATTTCGTCGCAATTGGCACGACATCAAGCAGATCTTCGCGGCTTTTATGACCGCATCTCACAACAAAGTGAAGGATTGAAGAACATGCTTGAAAATTTGGATGTATCTAAACTCGCTCAAGCCACAGAAAAAGCTGCTGAAATGCAAGCTAATGAAGAGCACTTTACTGAGAACATGCAAACAGAAAGTAGGTCCCGCTGTTATCTATACTAAAAGTTCTTCAACCATAATAGTCGAATTTATTTTCTATAAAATATTTTTTTGCGTTTTTTCCTCATTCTTAAAAATGGATGCAGTATTCGGAAAAAAAGAATTTGTTTAATGACGTCACAACTGACCTCTATGCTTGAGATTTAAAATGGAAAGCTGCAAATTAAGAAAGTGTTGATTGTAGCAGCAATGCCACCACGACGTTAATAACAAAACTAATTTCGTGAAAAGTACTTTGTATTTACTTGCTGTTCTTAGGGTCAGGCTGCGATAATTATGATAGTTTTGCAAAAAAATTCAAAGTCTCATTTGCGATAACAAATATACGTACAGAATGAACACAACAATTTTATGTAATTAAACCCCTCTATGAAATGTGATTCAATTGCAAATTGTTGGTGATATTTAATTTCTAAGTCAATTTCTAAGGTACTTGCTTTCTTTGAAGGTTCCCAGCAAGGTGTTGTAAAGGACCCATCCATGCAATATGCGTTAACAGGAGGAGCTGCAGCTCGAGAAGCAGAACTGCAAAGAACGCTACAAACATTGTTAGACAGATATGGTGGTGCTCTACAGCCTATACCAGGTGGTGTAACGCCAGGTATGAGTAAATGTAACACATTCCCCTTGAAGAAATTGAGAAAGAATTTGATTTTGAAACTTTTCATGAAAATACACTGTAGGCTGTTGGTTTTTAATTTAGCCATGTAAATGTTATTTACTTTACTTTAAATCTATAGGAGCAGCACCATGGGGTGGTTTGCCTAGCCATCAGTATGCTGGCACTGGTGTTGGTGCTGGCTACCCAGGAGTAAACCCAATGGCATTTCAACAGGGTATGTGGAGTGGCATGCCAAATACTCAAGCGGCTGGAATCGGCGTTACAGGAGAACTGCCTGCAGGTGGACCCAATGCATTAGGATATACGTATGGTCAAAATGGAAACATATCGTTGGACATGGCACAGCGAATGAAAGGTGCTGGTGGTCCGGGAATGGGAGCTGGTGTGCAGTTTCAAGCTGGTGATTTTGGTAGTTTACTGCAGACGATGAATGCAGAACGCATGCAGTTGGAAGGAGAATTGAGAGAGGAAGAAGATAGAGCAATGAGAGAATTTTCAGATAAAAAGGTATGTATGTTCCGAAATGATAAAAAAAACATTTAGAATGAAGAATATTAACGTGGGTTAACTAAAATTGTAGTTGTTATAAATAAAATCTACTCGTCCTGAAATGTTCTTTATAGTCTATGAAAAAACATTTTTAAATGCAAAGAAACATAAATTAATTTACTAGAATAAAATTAAATAGGTTTAATCATATGTTCTTAGAAATTAAGGTATGCCAGTCGTGAATCCGCGGAAAAATCCACGAAAATTCACCCTTCCAGCTACTATCTTTGGCTTGCAAACACGTTGTGAACATAATAACAATACCCTTATTTTGAGAATCTATATTAATTTTAAAATAATCCAGTTTTCTGGGATATCAGAAAATGCAGGATAGTGCAATAACTTAACAATCCAGGTTTATAATTTACTACGTCGTTATTTTGCATAATTCTATTGTGTTTTGTTTCGCTAATTTAAGGAGGCTGAAAGGCAAGAAATGATGAGTGACATGGCAAAACAATTGGTGGACCAATTAGCAGGTGTTATGGATCCTAACGAGATCAGTGCCATTATGGAAAGACACAATCAACAGTTGATGGAAATGGAGGAGTTATTTATGAAGGATAAAGACAAAGAACAGCAAGAGCTGATCGAGAAACTCGCTGAAAAGAGACAGAAAAAAATTGACGCATTGAGGTGGAAACATGAGCAGCTAGTAAGTGCTGAAGAAATTTATTTTTTGAGGATTTTTAATGTAAAATTCAACCGGTAACGGTCAAAAACTGTCACCTTTCCATAAGGTAGTAAATTTACGCCTGAAAAATTCCTTGCAAGCGCAATATGTCTTGTTTGCTTGGTTCATAAGATGAACTGGTATTCTTGAGCGTTCGCTTCCAGTGCGAAAGGCCGTGAGTTTAATCTCCATCGAAGTCATGCTACAGACTATAAAGTATGAATCCATCCTTTCTGTTCAGCATAAGAATAGAACCGATCTCTTCGTGGATTGTCTAGTTGAGTTGCTGTGCTTTCACCACTTTGGTGGTTTAAGTAGCAGCTTTAAGTGCATTAGGACTTTATTAGTGGTACCCTGATTGGTGACAGTGCCAATTGGACCTGAAGAGGCTATTCAGTGTAAACAATATTAATGATGCTTTAATCAGGATAGCATGTTAAACGAATTGCTATACTTTTACTCAGGCTTTGCAAAACAACATCAAGCTGGCAGAACTAGATTCCATAGCGAATCTACCAGCAGAGATAGGAGCACAGCAAAGCGCACTAGATCTTGCTGTTCTTGAGAAAAGCAAAGCACAAGCCGATGGTGAAGCGGAGCTGGCTAGCAATGATGCGAAGGAATATGGTAACCTTATGAGTGATAAGTTCTCAAGACAGATGGTAAGTCATACTGTTTCTGTTTGTTTACGAAGTCAACAATGGCAAGGGGTTATCCTTCAGTACATATAAGTAGAGCGTTGTTTTATCAAAGATTTTATTAAGTAACTGGTTGCATCTACTTAAACGGTTCTCTGTCTAAAAATCTCCCAATTTTTTCCAAATCTAAAGTTTCCTCAAAAATCTTGGTTTGTTATCTTTAATGATATGTTACGTTCAAATTAATTAGAAAAATATTAAAATTACTTTTAAAGGATAAACTCGTTGAGAATGGTTCTCTCTTCGCTGACCAAGCTCAAGATCTCATGAACAGAGAGCTGGAGATGAATGGAAAAATGGAGCGTGATATGGAGATGAAGAAAGCTGCTCAACTGGCTGCATTCCATGACAAACTTGCTAAAAGGAAAGAGGAGAGAATGAAACAGCTGAGAGCTAAACAAGAGCTTGAAAGGGAGCAGGTTAGAATTTTTTTTGCATTAATTCTTTTTTACATGTTTAAATTATCATCAGAACCAAATTAAGTTTGCTGTGTGTAAGGTTAGGTTTTAATGTTATGTTTTCACAAACATACACAACTTGCAGAATGGTGATTATGATAGTGATGGTGATTGGTGATTCTTTAGCGTAACGTTGACTCATATTCGATAAAAGATTCGTTAGAATTTCAAATTTTATGTGTGTTTTCTAGATGGTGTGTAATTTGTCACTCTTAATTCTTATCTTTCAGGCCTTGAAGAATGGCAAAGATGTTTCTGAATTAGACAAGAAACACGAACGCGAATGCGAAGTATTGGAGGCAATGTTCGATGCTGAAGAAGCAGAACAAAGTGCTGAGATCAACAAAAAATTAAATGGGGAACATAAAGATGCATTGCGTCAAGCTCATCGTGACTTGCTTGACCAGGTAATTATCGATACTTAAAAATTAAATCATTTTAGATGGTGTAGTGGCAGCGCATTAGACTTGTAATTGTTCGAGTCCCCACTCCGTCAAACTCTAAATGTAGTGTTGTCAGTTCCATTTGGATCCTTCTACTGCCCGTTAACCGGCTTGTGTGGAAGGCAATCAAGTAAGAGCAATGCTTTACGTATAACTAGCGGTAATGTAACATAGTTACAGTCTGGAGAGGAAAAGCCAACCGATGAAATCCCCAAGGACAGTAAATTAACAATTATTTGAACTTCTGATGACAAGCAATGAACAATGTTACATGAATGTGCCAGTTACGGAAAGTTAGCTTAATGTGATTTTTGTTGTTAAAAAGATTGCGCGGATTAATACACATATTCGAAGCCCGTAGTTGATGAGAGCTTATGCACGTTAGGAAAACACATCTTTTCTCTTTCAGATGGTTCAACAATACGATGTGGATTCTTCTGCAGCTCAAGCCATTGTTGATCAACTGAGAAAAGATAATGATGCTGTTATTGACAGCTTGGACAAAAAACGTGCAAAGAATCTGGAAGATTTAAAGGTATGTCACTGTTTATTTATTATTGTTATTCAATGCTTTTAATGTTATAAAACTTTGCGGTTAATTTTTTTGGTCTATTTAGTAATGTTGGATGTTCTGTTGTTCGGATCGTAATATAAAAAACGGGATGTTCTGAATTTTTATATTCTCTTTTATCAGTTTTTTAAAAGTGGTACTAGAAGAAAATGCACATATCATCAGAAATTATGTAGCATATCTTCCTTTACCCAAACTTCCCTTATCCTAAACTTACATTTTTAAAGAGCTTGTTTAAAAACTTCCGTTGACCGTTTTATTATTTCTTCTAGGCAAAATTAGAAGCACGTAAGAATCGTCGTCAAAATGATGTGAAACGTCAAGGACAGGAAGAAGCTTCTCAGCGAATTTTAGAAGAACAAAGGAAGTTAGCTTTACAAAGTAAACCAACTGGTGTTGATCATATTGTCATACCCAATGTCGTCGCTGGACAGTCGGCTGAAGAACAAGTAAGAACACAGTTTATTTTTCCTTCCTATTTTTAATTTCGTTGTTATCACAGTTGTTACAACCTACAGTCAATCGTTTCACTTTAATGCGAAATATTGTTGCGCTTGTGTAGATGATTTTGACGCTTTATGTATCGTAGGCTTTAAAGAACGAACAGGAAAGATTTATCGAGTCGTTGCGAGATACTCAACAAGAAGACTTAGAGAAGTTACACAGCAAACTTGACAGAGAAGAAAAAGACGAAGAAGCGAAAGCTCTTGCAGAGTTTGAAGAATATCGACAGCGTGCACTGCGCGAGATAAAAAATCGTCAAGCGGCGGAGTTGGCATCGAGGTCAGACTTGTCATCAGATGAGACACAGAGGGTACTAATTTTTATCTTTATAAAATAAAAGGTCCTTTTGTTGATCGTATGCAACCTTCACAGAAAACTGATTTTAAAATTCACGTAAATGCGGGAAAACGTTTTAAATTCAGTAAGACTTGGAAAGTTGTTTGATCCCCAATTAATCAATAACACGAATCATTCGCGCACGGGGCACAACGTGTTTCTTTGCAGGATGTATTACATGTTTTTAAAAGAAACCTGTTGTAGGGCCGGTTACTGCAATTTTTCACTAAATGCTTATTTTGTGTTGATTCCATTAATTTCTTGATAGCGTAGTTTAGTATTTGATAAAGTAGTTTCTTGATAAAACACGTGAATAATAGTACCTAAGAGACGCATCTGTAACTCGCACATCATTATGGGTAATATCTGACACAAGTAGAGCAGTTAAACTCATATATTCTTTCTTGCGTGTTCATTCACCTTCATGTCCATATAATGGCAACAGCCTTCATGTATTCTGCGTCTTCCACATGAATTATTGAATACAACAAGAACATGAGAACATGATTATATTAAACTATTTTTCTATCATAGCTTCTCGCTGTCCACCAACAGCAACTAGCAAACTTGATGGAAACAATGGATTCTGAACAGCTGAAACAGGGGGATAAACTAAAAGAAAGACTCGCTGAAAAACGAAGACTAAAAGAAGAAGGATTGAAGAAAAAACAGAACAATGAAATTAACAAGGAACTGCTGGAGCAAAAGAAAGAGCTAGCTGATGCCGAACGAAATGCTGTATGTTTTATTATTCTCCAATCTATCGTCAGTTGAATGTAATTGGGGATCCTGTTTATAGGTCACAGTGACCTACGAATTAGGGTCTATACGTTCGTCCGTCCGTCTGTCACAGCTTTTCTCTGGATATGTCCACTGGATTTTTTTGATTTCTTGCACAAAGTTACTTATCAATAAATGCTAGAAAGTGACGATTTTTGGACTTTCAAACTAGATGCAGAGGCTGCATAAACTATTTCAGCGGCATAATTCGCCAGCCGTCGAACTGCTTTTTTTAAAAAAAAGCCGTCAAATTAAACCTTTTTACTCAAGGCATAATGGCTCAGAGGTCGTGGGTTCGAATTCTCCGAATTGCGTAAAAAAAGCGTGTAACCATTAAGATGTAAACTTGCTCAAATGGCGTCCTTGCTCATTTATTTGTTAAGTTGGACTAAACATTCTTTTTTCAATTTATTTCCACTGTTTTTTGGAGCGTTTTAGTTGGATCATATAGCAACTTAACTCAAATTATGAGCACTACATGACTGGATGTTGAAATACTTGCTAAATTAACCCTGATAAACACAGCGTGGTATAGATAATCTATTGTTTTAACGTACTATGGCTCGTTACTCTTTTATACAAATCCAGTAATACTTAGTTTTTCAATAACTCTTGATTTTTAGTAGGTATTTAATCATTATGGTTTTGTTTTTTGATGTGTCTGGCCCTAAGAAGGTGTTAAGTTAATTGACAAATAACATATGCTTACCGATATTCTTAAGTAAAGCCAGATAAAGCTGACTGATGTGACATTAATCAATTTGTTGTTTTATTTTTAGCTTAAAGAAGCAGAAAAAGAAGCCATGTTGGCTGCTATTCGTGAGAATGGAGCTGAATCAACTGAATATATCATTAAGAAGGTGAACCATGTGTTTCTTTTGCATTGTTTGAATCAGCTTTTGTTGGTACCTTCGACAGTCTTTTTTATTAACTTATTTATAACATATACTTTTGAAGTGAAGTTTAACTGTGTTGCATATCAAAGCCATTAGGTTTTGTTGCATTGTTTTCTGTTTTATGTTATATTAACACACATGCGTCCCTATGTTTTTTTCTTATGCAATATTGTTTTCATGTTAGATTCTCGAACAGCGTCAAGCGAAAGAAGTTTCTGATTTGGAGAAATTATTTGCTGAAGAACGCAAGGTTGAAATTGATGATGTGTTGGTGAAACTGGATGATAAACACGAGATTGAGAAAGATGAGTTGAAAGCAAAACATGAAAAACAATATAAAGAACTGGAGAGTAAGTATTCAACGAACTTGTAGTTATGTCTTCATTTCTAATCAGGGAAAATCTAACCTTCGAAAAATGGAGGTGTGATTTCGCCACATGTGATGTTTTTAACAGGCGATCAGTAACGCCACAGTTGCCTAATATAAACTTCCTTAATTACCCACATCTTTTGGTACACACCTGAAGTTTTTTTTTCCTTATGCAGAAGTTTTTAGTTATTCTTGTTACCCGTTCTCTGCACCTCTACTGGCCCTATTCTTACTATGTTCTCGAGCTTCACTCGTGGTCTTTTTCTAAACATATTTGTATATGAAAATTTACGTAACTTTGTATTTTTGCAGAAGAAGACTTGTCTCAAGAGGAACTCCAACAACACCGTGCTGAACTATTCAACCAGCAACAGTTGGAGATGAGTAGTCTTGAGAAGAAACAAGCAGACGAAAGAAAATCTACTCAAAAGAATGCTTCATCTGATTGGGAAATAAGATACGCTAAAGCTAAGTTGGAACTCAAAGAAAAACACTATCAGGTAGATGGTTAGTTATTTACGGGTCAGATGGCATCATGGAAATCGTCATCTCTAGAGATACTAACTGTTCAATTTGTGATGTGTGTTATTCTTGGTCTCACAGCACTGTAAAGTAAAAGGACTTCTCTAATGATTTATATATACATGAAACTTTTGCAAACATTATTTATGTTTAAGTTGTTTGTGATCAATTTAATTTCACGAAGCTGAAGGTCATATTTGAAATCTGTGTTTTTTTCGTTTTAGGAGTATGCGGACTACTTGAGTGAGATGTCACCAGATCAATCATCAGATCATCAATCGTCCATCAGGCAAGCACAAGAAGCTGCGCGTGAGTTGCAAGAAGTACGACAAAAACTAGACGAACAAAAGAAAGAACAAGAAGAGAAATTAAAACGCGAAATGGAAGGTGAGTTCAGTTAAAGAGTTCTGATTGGCTTAGCACTAGATGGTACTATATTCCTATTGGTACATGGAGAAAATAAAATGCGATTGGTTGATCTTTTTGTTTTTGTTTACAGAGTTGCTTCAGTCTGCGGTGTTTCGGTTTAGCGTAGCACAAAATTGTAATTAATTTTATATATCTTATTTTAGAGTTCGAGGCCGCTGAGCGTGAGCGAATGAAAGCAGAGCTCGCTGCGTATGAAGAACAACTCGAAAAAGAAGCTGAGGAAGAAAGAAAGAAAAATGAGAAAGCCATACTGGCTTTGAACGCACGTAAAGAAGCTTTGTTGAAAGAGAAGAAAGTAAAGGCCAAAAAAGATATATCTAGTTTGATTAAAGAAGGCGCGTCCAAGGACGAACAAGAAGCTCTGTTAAAAGAGCACAGCAAAGACCTTGCAACATTAATGAACAAGATGGACGCTGATCGAATACGCATGCAGAGTCAGCTGGAAAAGAGATTGAAAAACAAACGAAAAGAACGTCGACAGTCTAAACTGAAAGATGTCGAGCGTAAAGCAGAAGAAGCAAAAGAAGAATTTCAAGAACAACTCGAAAGTGAGGAAGATAAAATGAAGAACGAAGCGAGAATGATGTTGAATGAAACAATCAATGTTGATCATCTTGTGCAAACATCTGCACCGGAGTCGGAGATCAAGCCTTTTGAGGAGATGACGTCACAGGTAGATTAGTTTGTAATTTATTTACTTCATGCAAAGCGGTTTATTAATAGAATTTTAAGCATTTACAGCCTCTCAGCAAATACTGTATTCCTTGTTCGTAACTTCACGGTTCAGTTAGTACTGTGGGTATTATAACTTTTATATGACATATAAAAATTCTAATACCCATAGTACATTTCAGCTTTTGTTGTATCTATACTTTTGCAAAATGAAAAAAAAAGCCCAAGTGGCTTTAATAATTACGCCTTTGATTACAATTTACATGTAAGAGAATCAATGCGACTAATCTGAGTAAAAAAGAGATTTCTGTTCCTGTGTCAGCAATTAGAAATAATGAATTATAATTCCTCTCAGATTGAAAAAAGAGCACGTTGTGGATATGTTTGATGCAATCATGTTTAACATGCTTTTTTGTCACTGCCAATTTCTTACTAAAAAGCCTATTTTCACCAAGATAATTGTTTATTACAATTATTGTTTGCCACCATATCATTTGTGCGAGCTCTTGGTGCACTGCAGAAATTTTAATTTTTGAACCAATTATGGCCCAAAGTTATATTTAGGCGGCAAAAACTTCTTTATAATTTTTGTTTTGTTCTTTATACCAGATTTTGTACTGGCAGTCACTCCGTTAGTCAGAATTAAAATCACAAACTAGTAAACAGAAACGATCGATAGCGGGACAAACAATTATGAATGTTTTTATATATCAATTTGCGCATGATTTAAAAACTTATGTAACAAGTTGCATTTTCTCCTTATTTTTTGCGTATAGATGCCAACATCGTATCAACTAGCTGCACCGATGAGTGACAGTGAGTTAAATAATCTTCTCATGCAATCACCACTGTATCAAAAGTTACAATCGATCCGAGACACGATGAGTGGTGACGCGCCCCCGCTACAAAAAGACCAGACGAAAGAAGGTGGTGGATCTTTTTTCCTCTTTTATTTGCTGCACAGTATCTTATCTTGTGCAAGTTTAGCTAGGTATAGGTTAAAGGTGGGTAATCGAGACAATGACTACCAAGGTTCTATGTACAAGTATGTTTTCTTTCGTTGCAAAAAATCGCTACGACTTTGACGCATTATGTTATCTTGTAGATGCGTCACCATATGTCGATGAAAAAGATGACAATAAATACAACAGTGATGACAGTCTAGTACCTGTTGATCTTGACTCTGTCAATGCACGAGAATTTGTCATCTACAAATTTTCAACCTTCATAAGAGATTTACTTGGAGTGCATTGTCTTCACAATCCAGTGAACATCCTCCTCGCTGATAAACTTCCACCCAACAGCAACTTACAACAAAACGCCTATCGCAACTCTTTCTACTACGATCCAAATAACAGGCTGTTATATCTGCGACGCGATCGACTCGAAAACGTTGGCGAGTTTATCCTCGTTTTGGTTCACACGTTATCACACGTACACGTTGGTGACATGCGCAACGATGCTGATCCGAAGTTCGTGAAGGAGTTTTATAAAGCCCTCAGTGTTGTGTGCTCTGATTTGTTTTTGTCGCGCTATAAGAAATCGAATGCTTTGAACGAAGCCATGAAGAACATGCCAGAGGCGAGCGCTGATGATAATGGAAAGAAAGTGTTACAGGCCGTCATCGGTGCAGCGCATGATGAAATCGAGCAGGAAAACGTTGTCAACGATTTCCTTGACACTAAACTCATTCGGAATAAAAACGAAAAAAGCCAAGATTTAAGAGACCAAGTGATGTCGCAACGTTTACATAAATACACCAACTTCATTGCTAGCAACAAACTGAAAAATTTTCTGGGAGAGGTGGAAGAAAATTTAACAAATACAAAGCTGCAGGGGAGTGAAACAGAAGTCGACAAAAAATTGCAAGACCTGAAAGTTAAGGTATCTCACCTCCAATCCGATAACTTTACCTCTTTCTTTTCACTGTCTACTCCTCCCAGTGTCTTCTTCATCCTTTTCAACGTACCCAGCCTCTGTGCACCTAACACCGTTACCTGCGCCCAACACCGCCCCCTGCGCCAATCACCACATCTTGTTCCTTTAAAATTGTAAACAACATGTTCTTGAATTTTAGGTGAAGGATGCTCGCCCAGTATCTAGTTACGTCCCAAGTAAATTTGATAACATTTTAAAACAGAATGTTCGAAATTCAGCATTGTCTCGATCACCTATAAACCTGTCAATGGTACCACCCAGGTCTCGGTTGACTAACCGAGAAACAAAGACTACAGCGTTTTACAAAACTTTCCTTGCCAATCAAATTGACGAGCTTCAAAACAAAATCGATGATGTTGATTATGAGTTTGTGATGATGACAAGTCAAACACTTGAACTGTCTAAACAAGTAAAAGAGCTTGAAGAAGAAATAGCTGCAAATGTTGAGATGATCCGAAACACTCCTTCATTTAGTCCAAACTTAGAAAAGCTATCCGGCATTGCCCGTATGTCCAATGCCAAACTAAGTGCAGCACGATCCCAACTCAGTCAAGCTATGATTGCCAAATCCGAGCGTTTTAAACGTTTGGAGGAGTTAAAGAAAGAAATGGAAGAAAAAGAATTTCTTCTTGAACAACACCACGGCTAAGTACAGTCTTCTTCATCAACATGATTAAGTACAGGTGTAAATAGAAAATACATGCAAACTTTGTGTTGTTAAAACATATATGTAAAACATGTAAAAGGACAAACTTTTTTTAAAACGTAAGCAAAGCTTCTTATGAAAGTATACTTGATCGCAACTTTTTAGACATGACAAAGTGAGTCATTACTGAAAGTATATTTTGTAACTGTAAAAACTTTATTTTTATGTTTTGTACATTTTGGTGACCCTCAAAGAAGAATAGTTTTAAGTTATTAATTTTGATTTACATAATTACTTCAAGAGAGTACTAACTAACAGACAGTTGTCTTTCGTGGCCCCCATTAGTTGCATTTATAGAACTAACTAATTTTATCTGTATCAAAAGCTGACCCGTATTATAAAGAAGTTAAAATAGCATGTGGTAGACCACAGAATGTAACATTATCTTGTTATAACTTTGTTTCCAGGGTTTTTTTAATCTTTCTTCTAAAAAAAAGTTGTAGTAACAATATTGGTTGTTAGAAATTCTCACGAAAAAAGTTTTTTTATTTTTTGTCTCGACATTTTTGCCACACAAGCCTGGTGAGAGACAAGAAGACCTGGGGACGAGGCTGAAAAAAGTCGCATAACACTAGCCAGTTATTTAATCACTGGTTAAAAAATTCTTAAATACTTTAAGCATATCACAGGCGTACATGAGCTAAGATACAAAATGAGGATCATCATCAAGGTGTTGATATATAGATAGATGTGCATACTTTACATGGCTAGCCTCACAAATATCAAGAATCTATTATAATCAGAAGGGGCCATGGCTTACATATGGAAAGTCCTAGACTATTTAATGCTTATTTTAAGCTACGCGGACCTAATTAGAATCTACGCTCTACCAGAAAACTTCGTGCAGCATCCGGCGGCCCACACGTGCCATCTTCCCAATTTCCCCCTCATGGCTAGGAGTTCAAGGGGTTATAGTAAAATTCACTCGCCCATATTGAATCACCGTGTCAAGGGGAATCAAACTACGGTACCCAGCACAAAGTAGGAGAGTTATAACCACTAAGCTACGGCGCCGTTGAGGTACCATCAAAATATGACATGCAAAAAATAATTAAATAGCATCCAAAATTAATTTTGTCCCCAGGGCTCTTCTTCACTTACGATATTTACGGAGCTGTCTGTCCCGTCAGGAAATCATTGGTGTAAGAGAAGCCTGGATACAAGGTTGATGTCAAACAAAAATTGTAACATCAAACCCGTATAGGAGGTAATAATTCCTCCAAGAAACCCCTGGAGGAGAGAGTTGGGCCTACCCCAACGAATATTTTTTCCGGACCTGGTGGAACCTCTAAAGGCTCGCTCCGATTGGTTTACTGTAAACGTAGTCCGCCCGCGATCCTGTCTGTCTTTCAGCGGTGGCTTGTAAAAATGGTAGCCATGTTTATTCTAAACAAAACTTTGCCGGGATAAAAACAAGATTCTTCGAACCGCTTGCTATTTTTTAATCAGCTAAGCTAGATATTTTACCGTTTATAATTTCTATTTTGTAACTTTTATTTCGGTTATTCATCAACGTCTAAGCAATATACTTGATGGAATTGGAATGAGAAATGGTAATTTCCATTTAGTTTGGAGCTAGCTTGGCTGGCTGAATGTGTTCTCTCTGTTGTGATGTACCTTATTTCAGGACAAAAGGCTAGCCAGCCAATTTTGTTAGCTAGCTAGCTAAGGGTTCACTTGCTATCGTCACATATATGTCTTATAAAGGCTTTACAATATTGATAAGTTTCATATAGTTGCTTATTCACTGACTTTTAGAGACAAATCAGGTAACTTTCAATAAAGGTCATATCCTCCCACCCTATCCCCTTTACAGAAAAAGTGTGATGAAAGTTAGCTTTTGAAAAATGAATTCGCTTAGTTTAAACTTAGCTAAATATGTGTGACAATAATTTTTATAATGGAAAACCATTCTTCACAGAACTGCACCTATAATCTCAGAAAAATTCTGCAAGACAATGTCTATATATACCTCTATAACCCCCACTTTTTTGCTAAGTAGTAATTTTTTATTTTTTGCCAATAAGTGTCTCTATCACTGCATGAAAATTGATGTTTCTGAAGTCCAAGGTATGGCCGTTTTACATGTTTTAGGACTCTAAAAATATGTTGGCTTCCACAGGTTTCGCCTCTGAACCCCAACCAACAGGGGGCTTACAGCGTCCCCTGGACTCCAGCTGCTTCGCCTGTTGATTGTCTCTAAAATCTCCCACTATACCCAATTTTGGAATCCTGGACTCTATAATTCAGCTTTTTCCTGAAACTTTGTTTAAAAATTGCAAAAAAAGAAACACCATTAATTTTGTAAATTACCGATTTTTAATTTTGCTGCCTTGCTCTAAAATTTTGTCATCCAATTTTTAATTTTTATATATGGCTGGCTAAGTTTATTTATAACTTATTTGCTTTAGGTTGAGGTTGAGTCGTTGACCCTGTCTGATGAAGAAAAGAAACTTCTGGAGAATTATGACAGGTTGTTTTACATTAATAACCAGCTATTTTCACTGTCTGTGAAAAAAAAAAATTCCAATAAATATGCTCTATATATAGCCTAAAGGGTGCTTTAATTTTTATTGTGTTAAAAATATAGTAAATCATGTATATATTGTTTGTACTTTTAGCCGACTATTTGGATTTATTCGTTGGTATGAGCCTGTTGCTGAAACAATAAGTAACTTAAATCATAGAACTTTACTTAAGAAGGTAATATTTTTAATATACATGTTGATTCCCTTTTCAACAATCCTTTAGGTCAATTTGGACTTTTTTATTTAGACATTAGGTAAATAAAATTTGTAAAAAATTCTAACTAGACATCAAAGATTGAAAGCATTGTGTTATTGCAATTTCTTATCTTCTTTGTGTTTAGTAATCATGTGGGGGTTGAAATAATTGTTTACAATAACAATATCCTGTATTTAATCATGACACAAAACAAGTTAATTTGCAAGCACAATACCATTCATGTTTTTGAATGAATTTAATTTTGTACTACTAAGAGATCATTATAAAATCTTCTTACTAAAATAGACAGTTATTTAATTTGTGGGTGAAATAAAATGATTGGTTAAAAGCATGTAAGAGACTAATTATTCATGAAATAAATAAAAATTGTGTGGTAATGTTTTTTTAACATTACCACACAATTTTTATTTATTTCATGAATAAAAATTGCCTTCATGGTTTTTTCTTTTTTTTGCATCCTTTGCCACCGCATATTTTAAACCTTTAACAAGTTGTAAAAGTAACATGTTATTTTAATATAAGAATGTATAACATTTTACTTTTGTGTACAAGGTGAGGTCTTCAACTCTATTAATTACTCAATTCATTGACCACATTTCCTTCTAAATTGATGTTGTCAATGGCGGAAGTTAAGCTTAGTAATGTGATGGCGAATGTGTGCAAATCATTGAGGATTGTTTGCCATGGAGTGGAATTTTCAGATGTGATCGACAAAATCCCCAGGCTTTAAGGGTGATGGGAAAGGATGAATGTTATACAACTAGAGCTGTCAAATCCCTTTTATTTTCCTTATCCATTTCACTTTAAACGTGATGGCTGAGTTTTTTTAAAAAAGCAAATATCAAATTAATAAACCTGAAAAAAATAGGATAAGGAATATTTTTAAAGTATATTGTTATCAAAAAACCCATTTTGGTTGCATTGTTTAAGCTTTATTGAATACTTGATTACCACTCTAACTTTCAATTAAAATTCTCTGACCAGGTTTATTTAAAGCTTGCATGCTTTTTTTATGAGAATATGAAAATTCTAACCAGGCTGGTCATTATTCTTATTTCTCTATTGTTCTAAACAATATGCTCATGTTAACCTTTAAATCCCAGCCTGATATTCTTGCTTCAGGATGCTTCACTTAGAGTTAGTTCATGATGCATGTTTAGTGAAGTGTCCAAGTGAAAGACCAAATGTCTTAAGAACCAATCAATCAATTTTAAAGTAAATATACAAATTTTTTAGACACAAATTGGAATGTTATTTTCTATGTTTAGGGTATACAGCACTTGGTAAACAAACTGAAAGTTGAGGGTAAAAGTGTGGATGCATCTGTTTTTTGTAAATTAGGGCATTATCACATTCTTCAGGAAGAGTATCCCAAAGGTAACTCAGACTATCCTTAAAAAATATTGGTTTGTCTTTTTCTGACCAACCTTTAAAATTTCTTGCTGAATACAAGAAGTATGGGTTTGCATAAATACTTGTGTATATTTACCATTACCATATTTATTGATGCTGGTGCGTTTTAATAAGTAAAGATATAGTGCCAATGTTTGCTGTGACTGTTCAGTGCTTAGCTTTAAGAACATGATCCATCCTAAAAAGTTCATATGAAAAACAATTTTTTTGAGATATATTAAAATTAGGAGTGGAATACAGTAAAACGAAAGTCACAAGATGATGTTTTTTATTTGAAGATGCTAAAAAATAATCTACTGACTAAAACTGCAACAAGATTATGGCTCAGAAAACGACAAACTAATAAATTAAGAATGCCCTCAATATGTTATTTTTTGATAAAAAATGTTTCTTTATGATGATGTCCTTAAAAAAGTTGAATTTCTATAACTTTAGCTATGTCAGCATATCAGCGCTACTTTGGTCTTTCTGAGGAATACTTTAAGGTGATATATTAATATAGTTTTTCCTACTGGTAAATCTTTGTTTTAAGACATGGTTCACACCTGTGCAATGAAAGGTATTTCCTGATTCACACCAATTTTTGCACTCCTGTATAAGATGCCAACTTCAATATACAAAAAAAATATTGCTGACTTTGTTATTAACTCATTTCAGGATGCTCCCTTTTTGTATGGTCTTGGAATTGTCTACTTCCACTTCAATGCATATCAATGGTAAGATATCCTTATTGGAGAGAAAAAATTTATAAAATCATAAATTCCATGCCCTCAAACAGTTATTAATTTTAACTTTTAATGTAGTAATAATTAATTAACTTATCTATGTGTGTATTTAAAGTTACTTAATAACTACAATAAATTTTTTTTTTTTGAAATGTTTCATTCCTCTCATTTTTTGTTTTCAAATAGGTCAATAAAAGCATTTCAGCAACTTCTTTATGTTGATCCAAGCTTTGCAAGAGCTAATGAAGTTCACTTGAGATTGGGACTGATGTTTAAGTCATTGAATAACTTTGATGCTAGTTTAAAGGTTTGAATTAATTTGTTGATCATCATTCATCATCATAATCATTATCACTGGAATCACATGTCAAAATACTTTAAAGTTTTCAAATTCTTATCAAAATATCAATTTTTAGCACTTTCAGCTGGCATTATTAGATTCAAGTCCTTGTTCATTGTCTAAAGTTGAGAGTAAGTGTTTGATATTTTCTTTTTTGTACTATAAAGGAAGCAAAACCACTACTATCTCAAAAAAAAAATGTCACATTGGTCCTTTTTTAACTAATTTTTATGCAAATAAACAAAGGCTTCAATTTATTCTAACTAAATTATGCCTGTACATTTTTAATCCTTAAATAATTTCGTTTAGTTCGATTTCATATTGCTCATCTCTTTGAAATTCAATCTAAATATGAACTTGCCAAAGAGGCATATCAAGCCATTATTGCTGCACCAGGAATGCCTCAAAATATACAGTCTGTTGCTTGGAGACAGCTAGGTATGAGAATGTCTATAGATTTACCATTCTTACTTTTTTAGTAGTGACATTGCAGCGCCACTCAGTGATTACACATGGCAATTTGTAGCCTTTCTAATTCACAGTGATCCTAGTTTTTACTAGTAACCTTTTTGCAAACCAGAAACTTCATGACAATGAGAACCAATTCCTACAATCTCAGTCATCTCTAAATAGTATTTTGGTAGGTTCTGTTACATTCATGTATTTTTTAAAACGTTGCTAAGCATGGTTATGTGCATGGATGTTATTTTTTTTGTCAAGCAAAAGGTAGCATCAAAATCCCTGTTTTGTTCTTTCTGGCACGAAAAGCTGGTTGCGAAATCTAGTTTTTATGCAAATAAGAAAAGAAAAAGAAAAATTGAATTAGAAAGTCTGATAATGGTTAAATTGTATATAAAGTAATAATGTGCATGTTTAGGATGGATGCACCATTCCCATCATCAGCTCGGCGAAAAAACGCAGAGAATTCAACAAGCTGTGCAATGTCTTCAACGCTCATTAGAACTTGATACAAGCAGCGGTTCATCTTGGTATTTTCTTGGGAGGTATGTTAGTTGTTATGTTGGCCTATTCCAATAGCTAAAAAAATTTGTATTGTCCCTCAAGAAAAGAAACATAGTCCTTATAATATTACTATGATCATTAGTTTGTGCCAAATGGTGCCCTCACCTAATTGTGCAAACAAAGTGCTGGCTTACAGATTACTAATAGTGCTCAATCAAATCTTATGATATCTTATGTATTACTTTCTCAGGTGCTATGCGCAACTCGGCAAGATTCATGATGCATTTACAGCATACCGTCATGCTATTGACAAAGCTGAAGCAAATGCTGACACATGGTGTTCGATTGGAGTTTTATATCAGCAACAAAATCAACCCATGGATGCTTTGCAAGCTTATGTTTGTGCAGTCCAGCTTGATAATAACCACATAGCTGCCTGGACAGATCTTGGTGTGCTTTACGAGACTGGAGGTCATTTTCAGTAAGCCAATTATATAAATATATATTTCCATAACGTTTTTAAATTTATAACATTGTTAATTTTGAATAGATTATTTTGTATCATATTTTGACTTAGGTGATCAAGCAGTTGTTTCAGTTAAGTTATACAGCTTCATTGATGTTTATTTTTGTTTAGAGATTCCATGGTATGTTACACAAATGCTTTAAAAGCATGTGGTAAGTTTAACTTAACTTTGTTACATTTTATGCCTACATATACATGTCTACGTTTTAGACAACTTCATTGCATTCTTGTGGTCTTCTTTAAGCTACAGCAAACATTAAAAACAATGAAGTGAATCAGTAGCAGCATGATGTGTGCTGTCATAGCGTGTAACGTTTTGCTCATTCATTAACCATGTTTCGATTTGTGTGTTGCGTTGTTGTACATTTTAAGCTTGTAAAAATATTTGGGTTAGTATAGATTAAACGTTGTGAATTGACAAAATACTGTAAAAATAACAGATTATTAAAAAGTTCTGACCCAAACTTTTGGTATTGTGAAGATTAATCACAAAAGGAAAATTGAACTTTTTTTGAGAATGGCCTTAGATTAGCATTTTTCTGGAAGCCCCAAATCATCTTTAATGAAAAAACCAGTAGGATGTCCAGACTATCCTATTATTTAAAAGAATATGGACTTAAAAATTTATCACAGTGTGCTTTAATGTACTTTAACGTTTTTGTGTGTGATATATTTCTCTTTTTTATAGGAAGTCCAAACACAGGGTTGGAAACAAGGATGAAAATTTTAAAGGAGAAAATGGCAAACCCATTAGTTGCTGAAATAAATAAGAGGTAATATTTTTTTAGCAGTTAGTTTATGTTTTGTACAAACTATAATTCAGATGTGTTTTTATATTTTTTTACATACTTATATTTACAATATTTAGCTTACCTAGTATAGAAGAGGCATGGAAACTACCTATTCCAGCTGAGTTAACAACGAGGACTGTCAGATTGGTTCAACAGGTTATTGTTTTAGTTAAATTATTTTAATATATTTAGTCTTTTTTTAGCCTATCATGCTTTAAAAGGTCTCAAATTATTATATTTATTTCAGTATATTTTTATATATATATAATAATTATTTTTTATTTATCTGTTTTGTACTTTTAGGCTCGACTTAACCAGCAAGTAGTTCTCCATGCTCGTAATCAATTTTTAAACACTTCGCAAAAACCTGGTACATCAACTGAAGGTTCATTAAATGAGCAATCTAACATTAGGGACCCTCTTAAACCAGCCACTGAATCTCTATCAACCACTGATCCTAATATAGATACACAAATAATGGAAACTTTAGACAATATGAAAAATCCAACTAGTGACTTGAATTTAGATGGAATGCATTCCGCAATCTTTAGTGACAATGTACAGCCTGTTGTTAATGAGAGCTGTCAGCAAGATTCTTTTCATATGGATGTAACCATGACAACTTCAAGTGCTGTGCAACCTCTTATGTCACCAACAATCCAATCAAAACAGCTTGCTGATACTTCTGGTCCATCGTGGAACCATAATTCATTGTCAATTAATAACGAAAATGATGGTACCAACCAGCTGTTAAAATCTGACAAAAACTTAAACCAAATAAACAATACTGCTGAAAATTCTCTGCATACTCCTAGTTCTGTAAATAATGATACCTTTATCTCAGTTAGTAATGCGTTAACTTTGGCAACAGATGCAATTACACCTTCTTCACTAGCATTACCACTAGTGTCTCCAGTAACAACATCTAAGGAGACACCAATGAGTATAAACACAACATTGGATGTTGCATCTCATAAAGAAAATTTACTCTCTCCGGGTCTAACATCTCCTTTAATATCACCTAATCGAATTGTTAGGTCTCCAAAAGCTCTTTTGTCAAATGGATATCAAGTACCAAAAATCTGTTTACTCTGGGACGAGAATACTGTTCCAGCTCCTCCACCACGACCACCTCCTGTTCCAGTTTCTCAGCTTTATCCACCAACACCAAGCATCACTGTGAGTTGTGTTAGTCAAACTGTATTAAACACTTTTGATTGTTTTGAGCTATATTAGTCATTTTCTACTTAGGTATCAGATCGTAGAGAAGCTATGTCGCCTGTGCTACGAAATTTCTGTTTTGACACGCGAAACCCAGTAACGGTTATTAAAGGATTGTGTAAAGCTCTAAAGTTAGGTAAGTCATTTGCAGTGTAAACACAGTTATTTCAACTTGGTTGTATGCACCTGTTTTAAACTTCTGAATTGTACTACAAATCTTACTGACTTTAGACCTAAGTTTATTTACAACAAGACGTCTAGTTGAACAAGCTCCTGACCACACTGTAGAAATACGAATTCAGGTAATTGGTTTTGTTATCCTTTTGTTATTTGCCATCCTATATTATAACACACTTGTGTGATTTACTATGCCTGTCCACGGCACAAATTTCTCTGGTCATTTTCTTACAGCTCACAACTGTAATGCTAAAATTTACTGAACTACAAAAAATTGCTAAACAGGGGTTCATTTTTTAGTTATGTTTTAGCCATATGGGTCTGTATATGGTTTCTCATATGTAGCATACTCAACAAGTCAAACGCAATGAACATATATGATGCATGTGATGCTATAATGATATATATGATTATGTGAATGATATATATGAGTTGTCAATGATATATATCGTACAGTATGTATTGTATACACACAGGCTTTTGCAAGCTATATATCAACGGTTCATTGTAAAATATTCGCACATTGATTGCTTTCGAAATATGGCCAAAGAATTGTAAGGTCAAAAAAATAAATCTAGTCCGTGTTTTAAAGGCATTCGCCCTAAAGTTAGTAGCTTCAGAATGTGTATTTATGAAATAAAGAACAAATAATCTTCGAATAAATTAGAATAAAACATTCACATAATAGGATCTATGATCTTCTCTTACGCTACTCCTTTATCTTAAAGAGTGACTGGAATAAACAGAGATATAATTAAATCAGAATAAACGTGCGTATACTTTCAAATACAATTTATAATACTTTAATGATTTAGCGGCAACAAAGAACAGATGAAAATTGGGATGAAGATTTGAAAAAGCATGTTTGGCCATGCAAAAGTAGCAAGTAAGGTTGCGTTTTGTCATTTTTTCTAAGTCTATTATTACTTTTGCTAATAAAAGTATTTGTTAATCGTGTTTTGCTGTTGTGTTGTAGATCAAAAATGACCATTGCAAAGTATGCACAGTATCAAGCTAGTACTTACCAAGATTCATTACAGGCAAGCATTGTTTTTATTTTCGTTAATTTTTCCTCTTTTTTATACTTACTTGAACATTTTTATATTTTTTGTTAGGTTGTTTAAGCTTTAAATTTGTGAATACTATAAATTGTTTAGAGTGACGATAATGAAAAAGAGAAAAAAGAGAAGGAAAAATTAGATACAAACATTGGTGAAAATAATAATAACCCATCAACCTCCGGACAGAAGCTGTAAGTTTTCTGTATTTTGATACAAACATATGCAGAATTTTTTTTTAATTTACTAAATTTTCTTTCTTGTTAGAAAGAAAAGGAAATTCAAAATGATCAAATTTGGTACTAATGTCGATTTGTCAGACACGAAGAAGTGAGTCAGAAGTATTTACCATTTCAGGAGATCCTTTTTAGTGTACCTACAAAAATAATCATTGGTCAGCCCCATCATGAATTAACAGTTTCTTTGAGTATCTTTTTTTTATAATGTCTAATAAAATGGATACAAAGCTGCGCATTGCAAGTAGCTTTTCCTGTAAAAACAAATTTGATAAAAACTCACCTTGACCATTGTAAACACCATTGTTGTTTTTCACCCCTCCATAAAGACAATATTTTTCTTTATAGATGGAAACCTCAATTAGCTGAATTAACAAAATTACCTCTGTTTTGTAAGGTGAGTTGGTATGATCATGTTTTCTTATCTTTTTATAGTGAGTGCTGACTTCACTTACTTGCGAATTTTAATTTAGGTTGTCTGTGGTAGTAACATGTTATGTCATGTTGGCCATAATATATTGGGGATGAATACTGTGCAGTTATATATGAAAATACCAGGTTGCCGGACTCCAGGTATATATTTTTATTGACTTCTTATTGCTGTTATTTTTCTTGTCTGTGCAGTGCCTGGTCAATACAGTGAACAACTCAGTCTAACACACTAAATTCTGTCATTCCTTGTTAAAAAATGCTCCTCTAAAACCCTATATTGAGCTATATATATAATGAGCTCAGTTTACAGTTTAGGGTTTGTGATACGATGAGTTCACTGCAGTTTTTCCATATTTATCTGGATTATTAAATATCTCCACCTTTGCACTTTGCAAAGGTGGGGATATTTATTATATTTGCAAAATTTATTAAACCCTTTTTGTCTTGGTGCCATCATACTTAATGGAAGCCGGAACTCTCCCCAAAAATAATTGTAACTTTTGGATTAAATTTTCTCTCCTACGATGTCGCCATACCTTTTCGCACATTTAAATTAAATATTAGACTAATAGGAGATAGAATATCAGGTTTTACGTTGCTTAGACTTCCCACAGTCCAGTATTCTGTAAAATACGTCACTGGTTTATTTCAATTAATGAGTGCTTGTTCTTATGTTCAAACATGAATACATGTGTTCTCTTTTTTGTAGTTCAAAATATTGAGTTAAATTATAATTTATGGTAATATAATAATGATATTTCATTTTTACCTTAGCAACCCCTCGGAATCAGCCCTCCCCTTGCAATAAGCCCTCCCCTTGGAATAAGCCCTCTCCTTGGAGTTAGCTCTTCCCTCGCAAAAGCCCTTTCTTTGGAATAAGCTTACCCCTTAGAATAAGCCTTTAGCTTGAAATTAAACTTTTCCCTGGAATAAGCCCATCAATCAAAGTTATGATTTGATAATTTCCCACTAATCCAGATAATCACTAGTACGTCCAATTTTCAGGAGCTGAAATATTAGTGCTATATAAAAAAAACTCAACGTAAAAGTTCTACACATGCCCTTAGCTCTTTTTTTCCATATATTTTTGAGAATAATATGCCATTAAACATAATATAACTGAATCTGGTGTACAATTGATGGATTTATGAAGTTGATTTATCTGGCTAATTGTTGTTTAAAAGTTTTGTTCTGTTAAATTATCTTAGTACTTGTCTTTACATTGATTTCAAGGTCTCTGTTTTTAGGTGTTGTTTTTTAATTTTTTAATTTATTTATTTGTCCCCAGGCCACCAAGAAAACAACTCATTTGCAGCGATTAATATCAACATTGGTCCAGGAGATTGCGAATGGTTTTGTTGTGATGAGAAATATTGGGGCGTGATCCATGAACTATGTGAAAAGTAGGTGTTGAAAGTATCTGTTGTCCCTCTGTTCAAGCTTATACACAATGAATGTAATTTTGCTTTTTTTAAATACTAAGATTTACTTTGCAAAAACTATGCTTTTTTATGAATTAGGAAAAGTAAGATTTTTAAATGACTGAACTTTAACACAATGAATGTAATTTTGCTTTTTTTAAATACTAAGATTTACTTTGCAAAAACTATGCTTTTTTATGAATTAGGAAAAGTAAGATTTTTAAATGACTGAACTTTACCACTCCTCAAGATGTGCTTCACTGCGTGTATTCATTCATTCTTTTTTTTATCTTTTTTTGTAGACATGGTATCAATTTCTTATCAGGTTCGTAAAAATAATTCAGCTACATACATTTGCCAAAGTGCATAAATTCAATTTGTTATAATCACTGTTGAATTAATATTTTTCTATTTTGCATTTAGGTTCTTGGTGGCCAGTTTTAGAAGATTTATACGAAGCACGTGTGCCTGTTCATCGATTCATTCAAAAGCCTGGTGATTTAGTATGGATTAATTGTGGAAATGTCCATTGGGTGCAATCAATTGTAAGTGCTTGTTTCTTACATGGTCCTCCCTCCATATAATAAATGGAGGATTCAATGTCCATTGGGTGGAATCAACTGTAAGTCCTTGTTTCTTACATAGTCCTCCCTCCCATTAATAAATGGGAAACTCAATTTCCATTGGGTGCAATCAATTGTAAGTGCTTGTTTCTTACATGGTCCTCCCTCCCATTAATAAATGGGGGACTCAATTTACATTGGGTGCAATCAACTGTAAGTCCTTGTTTCTTACATGGTCCTCCCTCCCATTAATAAATGGGGAACTCAATGTCCATTGGGTGCAATCAATTGTAAGTGCTTGTTTCTTACATGGTCCTCCCTCCCAATAATAAATGGGGGACTCAGTTTCCATTGAGTGCAATCAATTGTAAGTGCTTGTTTCTTGCATGGTCCTCCTTCCCATTAATAAATGGGGGACTCAATTTCCATTGGGTGCAATCAATTGTAAGTGCTTGTTTCTTACATGGTCCTCCCTCCCAATAATAAATGGGGGACTCAATGTCCATTAGGTGCAATCAACTTTAAGTCGATGACATCATAACATGCCCCCCTCCCAATGATAGATGAGGGAACTCAAAGATTTGTACTTAGTTAGAGGGTGGATGAATTACATTTTAAAGGTGAGGGATGGGGGATTCAAGTTTTAGTAATGAGCATAGCTGTATGGGGGGAGTTAAGAAAAGATAGGGGTGGATTAAAATTTGTAAGGACTATTGATGAAATGTTAGGCAACTTGTGTGGAATGTTGAATCAGGTATATTCTTGTTTATACATATGAATTGTTTATACAACTGTGACAGGATAATGAATCTGCATACATAACCTTTATCTGAAACACGTGTAGGTATCTGTACACGTATATTTTACCCCACATTTATTGGCTTTTATGTGTTCCAAAGCATCTTTTAAAATCTTGTAGTTTCGTAGTATTCGTCAGACCTCATCAAGGATTTTTCTTAGCAGTTAATATGATAGGAATTTTAAAAAAGGCGGATTAGAGTTTAGCCAGGAGGACACCGCATATTTCTTTTTGTCGCATCGGGAAATCGGAGTATATAAGGTTGAAAAAAATTTCGCCTGGTCGCAAACGAATTTTCTGAAGTAAGAATACTGAACATGCTTTTGGATAGATTCCTTTTTTTTTCTTTACTCACGTGATCATTATTGAGAAATCTTTTCTTCATGTTTGAGCGAGAATGGTCTCACTGACTCTAGTAAACATGATAAATTTCACTATTTTTAAGAGGGTAAGATGTGGCAACGCTGGTTTAATGCTTATTGTTTGATTTTAATCCCGGCTCTGGTTCGTTCGTTTTTTCGCTAAGCTTTCGTATGAGAGAACCCAAATTTTGATATCTGTTAAGAAAGCTTAGTTAGAAATCCTGTAATAATTCTTCTGTACCTAGAATTATAATTCCAGAACAAACAAAAGATACAGAAAATCTTTAGCCGGCAACTGATAAATAATCATAGACATCGGCCAGTTCGACGATATTTCTCATCTGAGATTCATTTCAAAGTACTTGTCCTAACAAACTGTTCTTATTATTTAGGGTTGGTGTAACAATATAGCATGGAACGTTGGACCATTAATACGTAAGTAAATCCTCGCTCCTGTTTGAGTACAAACATGTGTTTTTATAGAAAGCATCGTGAGTGGTGACATCTTTGACGTGTCGGCAGAACAGTGGTTGAATCATTGCACAGTGTTGTTGTGCTGTTTCATATATTATGCATTAAGTTTTTCTTTCTCTCATAGCTCACCAGTTCGAGTTAGCAATCGAAAGATATGAGTGGAACAAGCTCCAAGGTATGTACTACAGCGTCAAGACATTTCTGTCTATGACGCACCCAATGAGGCCTGACCTTAAAAATATTGAATATTCATTATCTTTTAGGGGAAAAACCCTGAAAACCTTGAAATATGAATATTTGCAGAAAAATATCTGTTTAGTTATGAAAATAGCTGTGTAGTAAGGTGTTGTACTTTTTAAAACAATTAACTTTTATCACTTTTGGCTATTCTTAAATTACTTTATTTAGCAGCCAAGTATTTTGTTTGTGTTTGTGTGTTTCGAAACCTTGAAATATCGCGAAACTTTAAAGTAAAAACTATAAGAAACACACCAAAAATGGCAAAAAAGTTTTAAAATCTTGAAATTGGTAAAAAAAAAAATGGCAGACACCCTGACACGTTCTAAAATTCGCAAATTTTTGATAATATTGTTGATGATATTTGATAATATAATACTGTTTAGACTACAAGTCAATCGTTCCTATGATCAACCTATCATGGAACTTAGCTCGACATATTCGCATACCTGAATCGCAGTTAGCTAGTCATATCAAGTAAGTTGGGATAGTTTTATTTACTGTGTTTCTGTGTCACACCTCATGTTATCTAGTTACAGTGTTTTTTGCGACGTCAGCAAATTTTCAGACCGTCGTGGGCACTGATGAGGATCGTTTTTTGATGCCGGCGTGCTAAAAAGTACGGTTACCGCATTTTTAGCGTTGCTCGCATTGTCTACGCTTGCAACAAAAATTTTTACAGTTTGTCAGATGCAGAATAATGGCGCATTCATGCTGTGTGCGAATTTGGAAAATTTGAAAAATTCAGTTTGTCAGATGCAGAATAATGGCGCATTCATGCTGTGTGCGAATTTGGAAAATTTGAAAAATTCAGTTTGTCAGATGCAGAATAATGGCGCATTCATGCTGTGTGCGAATTTGAAAAATTCACACACAGCATGAATGCGCAAAATTAAAAAAATGGTGAAAAATTGTTATTGTCTCAACAATTTTACTCGTGTTCGTAATTATGCATACCTTGTATAATTATGCATACCTTATGTAATTATGCTTGCCTTATGTAATTATGCATGCCTTATGTAATTATGCATACCTTTATATCTTGCCTTTTGGTTGCATACGAGTAATATTGTGTTTAGATTATGCATGGAACGATCACTGCGTTACTGTGAAAAGACGTATGACATTCTCACGGACATGAATATCGAAGTTACATTTCATGGAAGAGAGAAAAACGAAGCGGCGCACTACTGTTCCACTTGTGAGGTGAGGCACATTGTAACTTTCAGAGAGCATTTTACGATGGTGACGTGACCTAGTGATTATGGAGTTCGTTTCGTAATCACAAGAGCCACAAGATCACAGCGCGGGCATCTTTAGTAAGTGTCTTTACTACTTGTACGGGTCAACCATGCCATGTGAGGGAAATTGGGTAAGAAAGCCGGTGTATACCTTATGTACGCATGATAACAGTATTTCCAACATTGAAGTAACTATCCTGTATAAATATTCATAATAATCTTTTAAGCGCCTGTCCTCACTTGAATAACAAAAGTTAAATAAGCACTCTCCAAACGTATTTCCATAGTATAAACAACGAGCATAGGCCTTCGACATTTCCGCGATGTTAAAAGCTTTTTCTTTTCTTAGGTGGAAGTATTTAACATGCTGTTCGTAAAAGACATCAATAGGAAACTCATGGTTCATTGTCAAGACTGTGCAAGAAAAACTAGCAACAACTTAGAAGGCTTTATGGTGCTCAACCAGGTATGATTTTTTAAAATCTTTACACGAACGGATAAAAATTGTCCAACTTTTTCCATGTACGTCTTCGGTTCATTATTAATTTTGCTTAAGAACCTTAGGGTAACGCGGGAGCTAATTTTAGCGAAGTTGAAGTCGTGATATTTCGCGAAAAAAGAATTTGATAACATTCTCAATTTATACCGTTTTTCAAAGGGCTTTTATGTAGGACACGTAAAATAAATACTGCTGAAGTTAAAATCCACATATAAATTATGTGCATATGTAAATTAAAAGAATTTTAAAAAGGAAAAAATCCAAATTTTGGGAGAATTAATTTTTGCGAATATTGCGAATATCGAGTTTTCCAATAGTTTTGCAAATTGACAAAAACTCGCAAATTTCCCATAAAATTAATTCCGTTAAAGTAATATGTGCTGATTCAGCATTACCATTTACAACAATGAGTGTGATTTAGGAACTTTTGTTAACTAGTAACTATATTTGTATTTAGTACTCCCTGGACGAGCTTAGGAATGTCTATTCAGCTTTTTGTGCCAATGTGATGGTGAGTGTTTCGTTCTTGTATTATATTTATTTAATATTTATTATTAATTTATTTAAATTTTTTTTCTAAAAAATTATATTAGTACAGTGAAAATAATGTTAATGACGTCATTGTTTCCTTGTTTTATATTTAGGCTTTAAAAGGTTCTTCCGCTGTTGCAACGTAGTTGTCATGGTAATAGATGTTATTTTGAGGGATGACTTATATTGTAGGTAGAAATTTTTAACGACCGTCATATTTTGTATATATTATCGTTCGTAATATTTATTTGTAGCTATCTGTGAATCAAGTATTAAAAATTATAGATTTTGAAGATTTTAAAATTTATGGCTTTAGTGTGTGTTCTTTAAATTTTTCGGATATCGTTTAAGGTGGGTTTATGCTCTAATGAAGTATTTCATGCAACTTAGATCTTCAACCCTTGATTTGTTGACGAATTTTTCAGTTTTGCCTAAAGTAAAAGTGTTATTTTAACATTTTCAAGGTTGTGAGCCAGTCAGAAAACAGTAATGACGCACTGTTCCCTGCTACTGTAGAAAAGTATAAAACCAAGCTTACTTACACTCGCTTGCTCATGCAGAGATCAACTCTTTTATAGAGTTTGGTCCGCAAAATAAGATGTAAAAAAATTTAATCAAACTTGACAATATGGATTTTTTTTAAATTTTCATCAGCCTTAAGTTTATTGAGATACCTAATTTTTTGTTTTTGTGGTTTGGAGAAGAATACTCTTGGTTTCTAAGTTTGGTTAAAAATCTAAAGACAGTTTTTCTTTTTGCTTCTGATTTAAACAAAGTTTTTACAAAAAGCAGCATTTGTAAGTTGGCATGGCGAGACATGAGTGATATTGTTACTAAAATTACAAGAGGATATTAGTTACTCCACAATCATGAATATCTCTTCTCATTTACCTGATTTTTCATCCTATTTTGTTTTCATTATTTCGAGTATTTCAGATGAATTTTTGAGTTGTAATATAATTGTATTTTTCATTTTACATTTCGCTCTTCTTGTATAGTTCTGTGTTTGTTTATTGTTTTAAAACAGAAGGCTGGTTTTCCAATAACAATTGACGCGCATGACTGCTTCAGTTCTAATAGCAATTAGCATGCGCAACAACCCAGGCACATTGATTTAATTTCATTGGTTAACCGATAATCTTAAAAACCGATGTCAAAATGATACTCACGTTATGACTATTTTTATTTCTAGGACCTTTTTGTTACGTAATTAGACTTTCGCCGTCTGATTACAAGAATATAGAAGAATAGTCCTGGGCGCGAAGTTGTGTTTGACAGTCACCCACTGTGTTATTGCATTACTACTTAAAACTTTTCTCATCACTTTGAAAAACAGACTGTACTTATAAAATGTTGTTTGAAGCCCTATCGTGTACCAGGGTTTAAATTACCTACCAACTCAAACTTTCTTTTTTTTTTTTCCTTATTTTTTTAGTGCATTTATCTCATTTTGATTTGAATTTCGTGCAATCTGTCTATTTATATTGTTGTGTATAATTTGATGTATTTTCGATCGGAAAAATACGCTTAAAATATCCGCTGTTTTTTGTTTTGTTCTTATTTAAACTCGGTTCACACTAGGCGTCTAACTGGCGTTAATCTTGTTTGAGTATGATTTTTTAGCGAAGTTAGCGCCCAAGTTTGAACGTCTGTTACGCGAGCTCATTACACGCCACCTAAACCCTTGTTAAGCCGGATTTCCACTAGAAGAAACGTTAGCCTAAAGCTTATTTTGTTGTCACTGAGCATGCGCTAACATTTCGTCTAGTGGAAATCCGGCTTTAGATGCCATTTATTAGGCACCTAATCGGCGTTTATGCTGAGATCAAAAAAAGTTGACATGTTTCTGCATGCTTTCTTCATGCTTTGGCATTATATTCTGCATATGGTGGGGATATTTTGACGCCAAATATGCTTTCTGTGTGAACGTCGGCAGGTATTGTTCAGATCAAGGTCTAATTAGGCGTTTACATGGGATAGATTTAACGGCAGATGAATTACTGTCAGGAGTCATCAAGACATGTTAAGGCTGATGTTGTCAGCTTGGAATAAAGTTATAGTGTTTTAACACTTTCCGGTTTTCTTTCTCCTCAAATTTAATTTTACAAAACTATGCGTTAAAAGACATAGAAATGCTTCATTGATATAGCAAAAAATATTTTTTACTTATGAGAATGTCTTAAAAAAATCTCAATTTCTGTGGAATTCCTCAATTTTTTTTCAAAAAAGGCTGAAATTTCTCATCCAAAATCCTCAAATTGACACTGAAAAAAAAAGAAATCCTTTTATGTTTATATTATTTAATTCTCAGTCTTGACATTGGAGAAAGTTCACGTTTTTATAAGAACGTCTAAATTTCAGTCTCGACGTTCTTATAACAAAATACTCGCGGAGGCGAGTATTTTGATATCCTAGCAACCTGAAGTTATTTTAAAAACCAATAGAATGTTTTTTGCGGTCACTAATCTTTTGTTTTAAACAATTAAACATTTTCTCCTATTGTTAGAAATTATCCAATCAAAATTCCGATAGTTAGGCATGACTGGGCCAGTTCATTTTTACGTACCTGCATACTTTGTTTTTTTAAAACAAAGTATGCAGGTAAAAGTTGTTTTTTTTCTACATTGCATATTGGAGTGTTCTTTAGTAACGGTAGTAAAATCAAACTTAATTTGAATGCATGTTTTTTTTTTTGTGGTGAGATGTATTTTTATTTCTCTGTTCGCTTGTGTGGAATGCATGTCGTTTTTTAAAATAATGTGCGTGGTTTTGCGGTTTTAAAGTTTAATAATGATAGCAGGTCAATTATTCTCCAAAATTGGTGGACGTGTGCAGATTAGATCTACGGTATAGCGTGGGTTGTTTACAAATTTTTTAAATTAAATTGTATATAAAATATGTTACGACCCTTTCGATTTTATTCTACACAAAAGAAATATTTGATCGTCTCCTGATGGCGCAGATCAATACAATTAGAACAATGTATATGTATAATATATATTTTTTCATATACAAAAAATTCTTGTGAGTAGTTTAAACTTTACATTGAAAACACATATATATATACTCTATATAAATGTTATAACGCAATAAATTATTAACGTTGGTCGAGAAGAACAAATCCACGTGGAACGATAACTTACATTATATAAAGTTCGTGTTAAAAACAAACTGTGATGATGTTTTTCGTCTGGTGTATTTAAAAATGATTGATAACAATTTGAGATAATGGCAAAAATAAATAAACTTTTTATCAAAAAAAAAATGCTTTACTAAGCAAATATTTTTCAGTTGAATTTTAAAATTAAATTTTATAAGTTGTGGTTTGCCTGTTGGTTGGTTAAGGATTCAAAGTGGATGGTATATTTTAAGCTTAAAGGAAATATGTAAGTACATAAATTCCATTACTTTTCTCCTGTTGTGTTGCGTTTTATGCGTTTGTTTTTCGACGTTAAAAAAAACAACATGTTGTTGTCGTTGTTTTGTCTTTGTCGTTGTTTTTGTCGCCGTTGCTACCGTTGTGTTTGTCGTTGTTCTTAAAAAAGCGAACCAATTATTTGAAAATTATTTTAAAATCAAAATTTTAACGTAAAAAGAGTTTCCTTCTGAGCGATTTTGTGTGCTATTTTCTTTTACGGGTACGATCTCGTACGTCAAATGCTATGAGAAAATTCAGACGCTGTCTTATCTTCACAACACGGGAGGGATATACATACACAAGTTTTATGTTAAGTTTAAATGAAGTGATTTATTGTGGTCATATAAAAAACATCTCAATATGATCTCGCTTAACTGGACTCATCTCACAAGCGAGGTAATGTATTTCATCAAATTTTTACGAGTGAATTCCGTACATTTTTCACAGGCTACTGAGTACTTTTTAAACATTCTTGACTTATCAATTTAATATTTTAAAAATATTTTAAGAACTAATCGGTAGCGTGTGGATATATCCACGGGTTTTTCCGCCCTCCATACCGCATTTGCTATTTGCCATTCCGTGTATCCGTAACACGAATATGAAATCGTGCAGGGACAGACAGACAACGGGCAGCATTAAGATAGAGACAAATCGTTATTCCGTGAAAAAACAAAGTTTCGCGTGTTGTAACTATTCCAGTCGTCAGTTTTTCGCCCACCATCGATCTCGTCTCCAGGATATCTTTTATCTGTTATGAATTTTTCGTAATACTGCCCGATGTCAAAAAAGCTCAAGATACCCTGAGGATGAGACTGACCCGTCGCAAATATCTTAGGAAAAAGAAGTTTCGTGCATGCTTGATCAAAGAGCGATTCGTTTGCCATTGTAAACAAAGTATCGCTAATATAGAGACAAGTGGTTAGTTTGTGAAAAAATTCGATAAAACATAATTTATTTGTTATTTCGTGCATCCGTAGCACAACATTATTCTCTCAAACAAACAGAGCAACTCGTTTTTACAAAATTTCTCCGCAATATTTTTTTTTAATGATAAGAGCGCTTAACTTGGATAATGTTTTTAGACGATTAATTTTTATGCGCTAATGTTTTTTGAACAGCAATAATATGTAACCATTTAAACCAGGAGACGTTTTGTAACCAAGATCTTAAAATCATGCAACCACAATAAGAAGTTTGACAAAGACGATACTTAATATAAACGGTTAAATTTACTTTAGCTCCTGACTTTTTTCACGTAACAAAGTTAGAATGATATCGGGAGTAGTTCTAATATAGAGTCTCACATACCTACCGTAGTAACGCATTCATTAAAATTGCGAAATTGCAATGTTAAATGTGACCACGCATTGTCACGCATGGTTGTCAATAACACGGCAACTTGTTTATTCTTTCGATATATCTAACTCGTGTTTTTTTTATGATTCTAATTTTTTTAATGTTCTCAACAAATGTGAAATCGCGCATAATGAAAGAGATTGAAAGAGAGATTGGAGGTCGTGTGTGGTGTTTTATTGCTTTTTTATCGCTGTTTGCCAAAAAAAATCTAAACACGACTTTTTTGATTTAAAAAGTCCTTCGGATAAATGTAACCGTAAAAAAAAAAATAAAAAAAAATAGATGAATCGCTTGCTACTTCTGTTACCATTTCGTTTTTGATTATCGCAATGGGTGTAGTCCCTGCGGGTACATCTAACATCAGTGAAGAAAACGAAGATAATGTGAACGGTTATTTCTAAGATGATATCAGTAATTTTTTTTAATTTATTTTTTTATATTTCGTGGACTCGTGGATTTATTAAATGGTTTCTGAGTTTGACACTCTATAGGCACCAACTTCGTCCCCAGTGTATCTGCAAAAAAGATATAAGATGCCCTGAGGACGAGGTTGTATATAATTATTATTATTGTATATATATATATATCATGTTTTTGCGATAACTTGTGGTTGGTTACGAGTAATTATTTTGGTGACGGTAAATTATTGTGAATGATTAACGACGTTTTACTTTAACAAAAGCTGACAGTGTATTTTGTGCAATGTTCACACTCCATGGTTGTTTATAGAGGGCGGACTGTAAGATATAGATAAAACACCTGTGAAGGAGAAATTTGCGATAAGCATGATACAAATTTCTCGACCACATCAATGAACATCTTTTTTATTAGCAGCGAAGATACAACCTGGTACTCATGTTTTACATAGTTATAACAACAGCTTTGTAAAGTATAACTGGTAACGAAATTTGTGCGGTAAATTAATTCAAATTAATGGATTAGCCATTAATTTGTAATGATATAGGGGAAGTAGCAACACGTGTTGTTGCTATAAAGTATGTTTGCTGTAAATTACTTTCACAGGCGGGATCTGTTCGTAAATGGTTCTAGAATGTGAAAGTTTTCTTCCTGGTGATTTGTAAGTAATTGCGAGATATACTTATTGTTTTTGTTGTTGTTTTTTTGTTGTTGTTGTTGTTGTGGTCGTTGTTAATTTTAGGTGCTTATCAAAGTAGTAGCGCTTGTTTTTATCGCATTTATCGCGATCAATTTTCATTTTCTCATTCTTTGTAGTTGATTTTTTTAAAAAATAATAATTACGTGAAATTAAAATTTCCCTATCGCGCAAAATATAATTTTGGGGAAAATCATTCGACGTTTGATAGCGCGCGAAAATGTGTTTGGTTTATAAAACTGATAAACCAACCAAAATTAAGCTAGGATATTTGTCTAAACATTTACGTCAACCATCTATCTCGTGCGGCACGAGAAAGGAATTTCCACCACGTAAAAATAAAGCATGGTAAATTTTCATCATCGATGCTTATTTTGCAGCTCACTTTTAATATGCACCCCATGATGCTATCCTCTCACATATTTTAATCTGTTATCAATCTTCTTAACGCCTTTTAAATAACGTTAATTAAAAGTTAATCGCTTGAACAGAAAAACAAACGCCCCTTTCCAGTTAACATGCTGTGTGTTTTCGAGTTTCGTATCAATCGGATAGATTTATTACCAAGGCGCTGCCTGCATGGTATCTTTTTCAAATTTAAAAATCTTTTTGTCGGTTTTTTTTGACATTCATTTGTTGTGCAAAATGTCAATTGTAATGCAATAATAAACAACAACGCAACCTCGTCCCCAGGGGCTTGTGGCCCCTAAGCCGACCGCTATCAGCTTCATCAACAAGGCAAAATTCCCTAGGAACGTGGCTGACAACAAACTTGCTCCTAGGAAACGGTGGCACATTGTTTTAACCGTACAATGTTTGTATATCTTTCCTTGTCGCCTTCAGCTGTTGGTAATTTCAGATTCCTTATTTGTCAACTTCGTCCCCAGGATTTTCAGCTTTTTAGGTCTATAATATAGATATATAATATAAAAACTTATTTAACCTGTTCTGGAACTTAAATTGAAACCCTGAAAACGAGGTTGCTCATTTGTATTTGTGCGTACTAATAAGGGGGAGAGGAACGGAAGAGAGATTTTCGTGCAAACAAAATTTAGCTTAGTATTTTCGCTTTTAAGAATATTTGTCATTTTTATGAGTGCTAATTTTCGTAAACTTTAAGATTTTGAGCGAATGCGCGTATTAGATTCTGAAAAATCCTGTAAAAGGTTTCTTGCAAGAAACAAACATTTTTTAACCGCAAAAAAATTTATTATCAGATATGTCTGTAACAACCCCTTTTTATTACTTTTTTTGACGTCGGGCAGATTCCTTTCAATGCGTCATTTTTGTACCGCTATTTTTAAAAACTAAGTTGCTGAAGAGTAAATAAACCTTCTAGAACCTTCGCTTAGCTTAACGTGAAGTGAAAAAGTATAATCTTAGGATCTTTTGAATATATTGTTAATAGCGGCTAATATCTTTTTTGTTGAGAACCAATTCTATTTTGTACTCTACGATATCTACAAGTTTATTATTTAGCGTAATTTATGTTTGTTTATGTTGCGTTTTTCTATATTTCGTATCTTTGAGTTTTAAGCAGATTTTTTGGCAAGATTTTGGCCTATAAGAAAACCAGTATTCGTATACTTCTACTTTAAAAACAAGTTTTTGTATTTTACCATTTATTATTTTAAAACCAAAACAGAGTTTATTAAGTTTAAAAGCCATCCAGGAATAAGACAGCAAGAACAGGGTGAAAACGGGGCGAAACAAAGCGAAAACCAACAAACCTTTTTTTATCTATATCAGAAAGGGAGTAGCGCTAATCCTCGTCATTTCATCTTTTGATTAACTGTATTGCGCAAACAAAGCTATTAAATAATTGTTGACGCATGCTTTTAATGTCAATGGTACCATCACCCTCCATATTCGGAAATCTTTTAATAACTCAAGTGTCCGCTGCAGGTTTGTCATTAATTCATCCACTGCGGCGAAGAGTGTTAATATCGTTAATAAGTTGAAAACATGAAAACATGTTGTAATTAACATCTGTCGAACGTTTGACGGTAGCAAATTCTTTTCAAGTAATGCTGGGTAATTATCTTTAAAATATTGCGAGTGACAGAAAGTAATATGTAAACGTGTTGATTATTTTTCCGTGTTGAGTTCTGTGGTGAGTGTTAAACTAACATCATTGCAGCATATGTTATTACGTTTATGTACATTTCAGTTTTTATTGTTCATATTTTGTTTACATGATAGGATAAAACGTTCAGATTATTTTCTTCGTTTATCTTTGTTATTCAAGATTTTATTTAACGTTGTTGTTGCATGCTCGGAAAAGAATGAAACAAGAGGAAAGATATTTTTTGTGTTAAAAGTGGAGTTGCGAACTTGGATTATTTCAGTGGAGTATATTTTGTTGTTGTTGAGAAAAGAAAAGGTTGGATCTTTGTAACCACTTTGAAACGTGTGTAATGTATAAAACAACCAAGGATCGAAAGTTTTTGCATAAAACTAAAGGTTTTCAAACTACACTTGTCACGAGTATTGACAACCTCGTCATATAGTCTATTTCTTTTTTCAGTAAGTAACAGGGATATCAAAATCTGGGGATGTTTAGCTGATGGTGCAAAAAGACTTTTTTCGGTTCTATTTGATATTTTAATGGTGGTTAAATGTAACATGGTTCTTTTAAGTTGTTTATAAAATTATTGTTCGTGGTTTTGATAAAAAAATCTTTATTCTTTTGTCCCATCGTTTTTTTTGTTGACTTAACTGTTTTGTTACTTAAGCGGATGGCTTTTAGTGTTGAGTTATCCGCGCGAACTATGGAACGTTCCACGCTTTTTCTTTTATAAGAAATCAAGCAAACATCCAACTAGAAAAAGTTTATTAACAAATTTTAAGTTTTTAGGGTGATTATCAATCAAAAACGGAATTTTGTCACAACAAAGAGACTTTTATCAACAAATATGTAGAAGAAAAGATGAAGTAATGATTTCATCTCTGTCTTTTTAACTGTTCTGTTGAAATGTATCTCTATGGTTGAAATCCTCACTTTTTATATGCAATAATTTGGTATGTTTCTGTGTAGAATTATAAAGAACATCGTTAGCCCGAGCTGTTTCTTACAGGTCGCTTTGTTTTTAAAACTATTTTAACTTTTGCATGTGCGAACTGACCGAACGTAAACATTTTGTTAAAATATATTTTTTAAAATTACGAACATTTATTAACGCAAAAGAATGCGCCCGAAAGTTTATAACTGTTCAACTTTGAAAGTGAAGATTGCTATAAACTCATTATTGTAAAGCTTGCTTTGCTTCGTCGTTTATTATTCAAACAAAATAACATATTTTACATGATAACCAGTAAATTTATAGTTCAGCATGATGTGCAGATGCTAATATATATCTGAATTTCTCCAAGGATGTCGACTTTTTGAGTACTGTACTTTAAGGCTGGATCATCAAATAAATTTTGTATTTTGACAACGCTACATCGAGAGTTTACCTTTTTTCTGTTTATAAAAAAAAACCATATGCGATTGTAAGCAAGAAAAAAATAATAATCTAGGCTTTATCTAGTCCTTAAAAATAGCTTTGAATAAAGATCCACAAAAGGGTTAAAAATCTCAGTTTCATATTTACACTAAATGATTCAAGAGTATTTAGGTGCGAAACAACAAAACTTATTGGTTTGGGTATTTTTTGCTTTTCTAATATGAGAGAAAACAGCGATCAAATTATGTTGTTCTTATGAAAAAACCCTTGTAAATCGATTTGAAAAGAAGATGACCAAACGTGCGGGAAAGCGATATATCATGGGTGGAGCTAATGTTTCTTTTTCACATTGATTTCCTTTTTTTACTTTATAAATTGCAGCAAACAAGTTGAGGCAAGCTCTGGCGCGTTTGTAGATTTTCCATTGTTTTATGAGCACCCTCTTAAAAATGGTTGATTTGGAAATAACCTGAATACAGATGTTTATTTTGCTTTTACTGCGACAAAACTGGGAAAAAACGTGGAACGGTGTGTATTTTGTTCATCAGCATGGGAAAGAATAACTTTCGATATTAAACAGCGTTTTTAAATTTAACGCGTGTTCTGTCTGGTTTGAACAAATCTGGTTCTAGTTTTGTTATTAATTAAATATATGTAAAAAGCGAAACGAATATGTTTGTTTAAATTTCGCAGGGTCGTTGCGAGGACCGTCATTTTCTTTGTTCGTATATAAAATGAGCTCAGCACAAGAGCTAAAAGTAATTAAATAAATATAGATACTCTGAAGATAATTGTATATATTTCACACCAACAGGTATTTGAAGATATGCAATGAAATAATTAATTTTTATATTTTGTGTTTTTAGAACTGTTTAATATATATAAATAGCAACATGTATCTGTTTGGATTAGTATTAGTAAGTATATCAACTATATTTCTTTCTATACTTTTGTTATTTTGCATCTATATCTCATGCGCCTTTCGTGCAACTACCTAGCGTTTTAGGTAGGGCATCAAGTGTTTGTAGTTGGCGCGTCGATTAGCCAATAGATTTGTTTCCTTATTTACAACATTTATAATACATCGTGATAAGCAAAAAAAATGCTAAAGCTTTACCTCGCTTTGATTTTTCTTGCCATGCAGATGTCAAAAGACCAATGAAAATGTAAACAAAACAAAACAAAGAAAGAAATTTTTTTACACTTTTATGCCTGTTTTGACAGGAAGAGCCATTTTCTTGGTTGATAATAATTTTGTTATAAATGTTGTCACTTTTGGAACTAGACCCCCTCACCAGGTCTCTTATTATTAGGTTATTCTGTCTACATATCCTGATGTTAGATTTCTTTTATATTTCTTCTTTCTAACAAGTTAATGATTTATTATTTATTTATTTTTTGCAGATATTTATTTGTATGATGTCATTGGTCAATTCTTGTTTGCCTGGCCAGGAAGAGTTAAATGGAACCTGCCAAAAATGTAATGTGAGTGACAGCTTGATTCCTCGTTTATTTATTTATTCATTTATTTATTTTTTGTTTGTTAATTTGTTGTAAGTTGATTAGCAACCTTTGTTACTCTTTAGGTAAACTACTTCAGTAAAGATGGAGTGAAATGCGTCAGATGTACCGACTGTTTTGCAGGTCAGCGTCTGCAGCACGATTGTGCTGCAGACGCTGACCGATACTGCGTGTGTCAGGGTGGAACCTACTTGCGCAAGTCAATGTGTCGCAAGTGTACAGTGTGCCATCCTGGTTATTACGTCACACACGAATGCGGTTATAACAAGGATCGTACGTGTAAGATATGTCCTCAGGTAAGAAACTTATGAATAGGATTTTTTTTTCTCAGTGGTAGTTTTTGTTTTGCTTCTTGGATCAGCTTCAGATTCTGTCGCGTCCCATTTTTAACTTTTTTTTAACATGTGACATTCCCAGGGTTATTTATTTATTGTTTAGGGCCTCACAACAAACGGTACCAACGACAAAACATGTACTGTGTATCAACCAACAAAAGGTATTCTTATTTACAGTCACATAATACCTTCAACTTTAAAGAACTAGTAAGCCAACACATCACCTGCAACTTTTTTTTCTTTTATATAAGAAATGTTTCCATGACTTCAGTGCTCCAGTGAACAATCTCGTCTTTTTTACAGTTAATCTTTGTGAAGTCTTTAGTATCTGTCTTTTGTGGTGACAGTTGTAGGAAGTGTTGCTAAGTATTTGGAACCAACAACTACCTCACTTAGCTGTGAATTTATTGTCTGCTGTTAGCACCTTGAATATATCCATAACTAATAAATCTGTGTTTTAGAACCGTTTCCTGATAAAGAACCTAAAAAGATAACAATTAACAGCGTAATCATTGGAACAAGCGCTTCTTCAATCTTTTTTATCCTAATAATTTTTGCATGCATCTGTTTTTGCTACCGCAGAAAGCGCGCGAGAAATGCAAGAAGACGTCGAGGAGGTTGGTAATTAAGGTTGTCCTTAATTAATTTACTTTTTGCAGGTGAAATTGTCATGCGTGAGTTTTTTTTGTCAATTTCTGCAGAAGTGATTAACAAATAAATGTTTTTTCATCTCACCGAGTTCTTGAATATCACTGTATTTCTAATTTACTATTTGAATATCCCTCTATTTAAAACTTATTTTTTGAACATCACTCGATTTCTAACATTTTCTCGAATATCACTCGGTTTCGAACTTTTTACACTTCGTGTAGACATGACATAAAGAACTTCGCTAATTTCACGTTTTCTTAACCTTAGCTTTGCCGACAGAGGAACACATGAAGGAGGGTGACATTGAACTTCGCCTTCTACCCCACGACGGTTAGTAAAAAAATTTTTTGGCTAAAAATATCCAAATTAGGTGTTATTTACTTCGTAGTAAGATATTTTTTTAATATCATTCATTATATACCCTATTGAGGCGCCAATTAGAATTAGAGAAACGCCTTAAAAAATTTTAAGCCTTTTGAATGAGTTGTGTAGCGTTTGTTTAGTATATTTTTGGTTGGATAGAACTCTTCAATGAAGAAAATCACTAATATGTCAAAAAATTCGGAAAATATGAGAAAGGGTTTTTGGGACACCTTCTTGAACAGAAATATTTTTTTTTGACCTGAATAGATGAATTTATTTCAGGTTTGAAATTTTAGTCATAAGCAGGGAAGTTCTCCACAGGCTATATTTTCCCCGACTTTTGTTTTTACTCCAATTGTTTTATTCCGTGATAGGAAATGCATCTTCTTCTATTTTACTAGAAAACGAGAACAACCACCGCAAAGTGCGAGATCTACCTGCTAACATTTTTGAAGATCTTGGCATGAAACTAAACCCAGTGCGGATAAACAACTGGGTTCAGCTAGCCGGATTTCTAGGTTTTGACCACGATACGATAGGGATTTTGAAATTAAAGCCAATAACTGCAACTCAAGATTTATTATCGGATTACTCTGTTCGTCCGGATTCGACAGTTTTTCGATTGTATAACGCATTGATAAACATTCAGAGGTCTGACGCTGCGGCTTTAGTTGAACCATTTATTTATTTATAGACATTATTTTTCTTTTTGAATAGTTTTTATAACTTATTATTTCTATTATAAAAGTTCGAAAGAACTTTAAAACTTAGATTTTAACTTTGGTAGCTACACACTGGGGTTTATCAGTCTCTTTGTATCAATTTGAAAGTCGGCGAACGTATATGTAGCCAAAAGGCGTGGGAACAAGGTTTGTGAGTTAGACTATTGATTACGCCATTGTTTTAACTTCGTCCCTAGTGCCCTTTTTTCGAGCCTTTTTTAAATGCAGCTAAAACCACCTGGATGGAAAGGTTAGATTCTTTTTTGTTGGAGTTTTGTTTCTATGATTTTTGAGCTTTTAAAGGTCAGTAAAGGTATCCTTAAAGTCCTATCCACACCAGGCAGAATAATCCGTTAGGAGCGGAGTTTTTAAAGGTTTTGATAGACTGGTGGAACATACCTTGCCGCAAACAGTAGAATTGATTTCTATTTTTCGGAAATTTCCGCCAGCCAGTCAAATTTATTTTGCTCGAGGTATTTCGAATAGTGGAGATTAGCCTGACGGGATAAGGACGTGACCAATGTTCGTGTTTTTGTACCCGTGACCACTATTTAAGTGTAAATTTTTATGAAAAACTTTATATAATATTTTATCCAAGATAGTCTTAAAAACGTTTTGTTTATATGTAACTTAAATTTACATCGTGTGGAAATACCTTTATTCGTACTAATTTTCATGCAGTAGCGGTGAGATATATTTTTTCTGTGTTTCATTTTTTGCGATGCTGCAAGGAGGAAAAGGAGAAGTTGTTTTGAGTGAGTGGTTCGAGAGTAAAGGGGAAGTATCATTGTTCGTGTTTTGTGTCAGATTTTAGCAAAGTTAGCAAAGTGGAAATTAGTACGAATCATAGTAATCATTTTTTTATTAAAAAGAAAAGTCTTACAATTTTGAAGTTTCTTGTTATTCATAATATTGTAGACCAAGGAGGATATCTCTATTCCTATCCTTCTAGATTAAACTTCCACTTTTTTTCAATAAAGTTTTACCCTTCCGTAGTAGAAAGACCCTTTTCAGTTTTAGTGTCTGAAGTACAAAGCTGAGCACTGAAAGTTGCCCAAAACCTTACCGTCCTAACACCAGTTACTTATTGGTTGATTGCCTTAAACAACAGGGTGTGTTCCTTCGATTTCCAATCTTAACTCCAATGCTCGAGAGACTTACGGAACGTCTATGGCAAAGCAAATTTAGTCCGGGTCAGAAGGACTTGGAACTGTGAATATTGTTAACAATTACTGTAAGTTCTACATCAGAAAAGGTTGTGGAAGAGTAATGTACCAACTTTGTAACTTAAATTTATGATGTCATGTAATTGCGTTAAAAAATGACGTTTAATCTTTTTTCTCTCCCAGTACAGCAGTATTCTATATTCTAAATATGTGATGTATGCAGGGGAACAAGAAAAATCCCGAAAAAATCCGATTAAGTGCCACGGAGAAGTAAAACCGACATTTCTGTTATTTGTCGGAGTTTGAACGCCATTGAACGAATATTGGATAGGTTTTGCAAAAACGGTAAGACTATAAAAACGGATTTTTTTGCGCGAAATTTATAAACAAATATAGGGGAACAATTTGCATAAGAAAAAAAATATTACCAGCAAAAATCAATGCGAGTAGTCTGAAGAAAAGAAACAAGAACAATGCTTCAGTGAAATATTTAACAGAATAAAGAAACAAGTTTTTCCTCGAAATATCCATGCTTTCTTTTTTTCAAACTCTAAAATTATTCCAACCCACCTTTTCCCTAATTTTTAATTTGATGGTATTTTTTTCGAATGGAAATAGCGAGTTGCTTTCAATAAATCAACAAACCCGCACAAAATATTATCAAAAAAGCAGATTTTTTTGTGTCTCCCCAAGCATAAAATTTTAGATCCCTAAACCTACAACCATGTCATCGTCATTGCAGTCGATTTATTCGGGAACATGTTATTTTAATGTATTACATTTTTTTGAAGAACCCTTGTAATTTAAATTTACTCTAGAACGCGATGAAAAATCCTTGGTGAATATATAAAGGCAATGTTCGTGACTTTCTTCAGCCCTCCCAACATGGCCAGCTCGCCTCATATGAACGTAAAACTCTTGTTATATGAACAACTCCTAATATTCATGTAAATATGTTCAAAATATTAAACTGGATAGTTGAAAACATGTTTATATTACCATATACCTTAATAAACTCTTAAAAAGCACCTCATTTTTCCTAATCTATGATAACATGGTTAATTTGTTATTTCAACGAATAACAAATCCACCATGTTGTTAGATAACTAGTAACAAAACCATAGAAGAAGAAAAAGTTAGTTTTATATTCTTAATGTGATAAGTACTTGTCTAAGTTTTTACCAGGAATTGTTGTATAAATAAAAAAGATGAAGAAACGTTAAAGCTCTCTTTTTGTTTTTATGGTGTTAAAAAGACAAGAAGTTACAATAAACAAAGTCTTAGAGTGTACTAATGATGTACAAGTGAGATAAGTTAACGTCTGTCAGACAGAAAATATAACGCTACTGTTTTCTTTCTATTCTTTTCACGTTTTCTTTATCATTATTATTTTTAATTACCATTTCCCATTTGAGCTCCAAAGAGTCTTGCGACCTAGCAGTCGCTTAAATAGACCTAAGATATCAATTCTTTTCTCATGCTGGATGTTAAGCAGAAAAAAACGATTGACATTTTTATAGTCTTTAGCATGGCTCGGCCGGGGTTTGAATCTAAGAACTTCCGCAGTGGAGGCAAACGCTCTACTATAAACTTTGTTAACATGCAAAAACAAATTTTAGTTGGCGAGCAACAACAGATAACTTCTAATCATTGTGAGGATATCAATAACCTCTACCATACTTCACAGTGGTATCATTCATGTAAAGAATAAACCAGATCCTTATATATATTTATTCGATTGAATCGGTCTGTGGTACGTGCCGCTACTAGCTACAGACGCTTTTAAATAATTTTACTACAGTTCTGTTCCAAGTAAATATAGTATCCGAGAATCGAACGTGCTTAAGGTGTTTATTACATGCACATCTTTTTACGTGAAAAAATGCTATAAGATCTTAGATTACTGCCAAAAAAATTAAAAAACGGAGATTTTAATTTTAACTAGCCCTCCCTACCAATTGTTCTCACTTGGATACTGTTAAGAATTTCCCACCCAAGAGAATTGTCATGCCACTTTCAACTCACCCACACTGGTAACTTTTGTCATCGGAAGTGTTATTCTTTACAACGAGAACCCTGCTTTCCTAACCTTGGTCCCAGCGTCTGTTGTCTCTTTTTTGTATTAAGTCAGAAAAGATACGAGAAGTCCTGGAGATGAGGTTGCTACTTTTCGTTTTTTAACCAATCTGGTAATGTTATGATTAATTCGTGACCACAATGCAATACAGAGCTTAATCCTGGAGGTATAGTAGAAATAGAATATAATTAAAAATAGAAATATATTTTTCACCTCTATGGTTCAATCCTATTTACCTAATTCTAAGGGCATTTGGACTTTCTGAAGAGAATTGACTGCCCAAGGCCATGAAAACGAGGTTACGATGGATTCTTGGGTTTAAGATTTCTCATACCTGCCCTCATTGGTGCAATTTTGGGGGTATTAGTATTACTCACTGAGAAGAAATGCTTAGCCAAGGTTGCTATCACATTCACTTTTGCTTTCCTATATTTAAGGGGATTCTTCATGAAGGAGGTCTGATACTCTTGATGGAGGGGCCTGCTTACAAGGAAAGAGGTTCCGGGTGTCTGTTATTTTCAAAATAAACATATTTACAATTGTAAAAAAAACATAAAACTGTTTGGAAGGTATAAATAAGTTACATAATTTATATACATAATTTTTTCTTAATTGAAATAAACATTCTTTGAATTCCTTACATAATATAAATCTCTTGAAACTGTAGGCTTCAATTATTTAACCTCTATAGTAGAATCTACCATTAATCCGTTGGTGTAGTTTTTATTTTCTTCTTGCTGAAATCCCGTAAGAAAAATATGCTTTCACTATTTTAGGTTTTTCCATGATAGTTGTAAAATACAGAACAGTAACTACGCAAAGCGGACAGTCTCGACTTGAGGAAACACTTGTGGTAAAATAAATCTTGTCCGCCTCAACAGGGTCACATTCCTCACTAAATACAGCCATTTGTCCACAACTAATGTACATTGAAAATTTAAAAGCGCGGCTTTTTGTTTAATGATATATAGTTACGAGCAATGTCGTTCCAGACCTCTTACTAAATATGGTGTAAAATCCATGCATTCTGGGTTTCTTGTTAAAATATTTCCCATAATACCATGCATGTACGTCATAATTTTACTCCATTTTTTAAAGCTTACTCAAACGATTAACAAACAGGACGACGCGAAATATCCTTCATATTAATCACAGCTAGCCCTGCCATGTTTATCTACTCAATGATTTTCTACCCACAATGCATTGCATGAATCTATTCGTTGTTGTTGACTTCGCGACATTTTTTGACAACGTTTACGACACATTTTGATTTGTCGCAACCGAATCTATTTGAAGCGATACATGTGATCACGCCAGAGAATTCCTCATCAATAGCTATAATAAACAATTGTCTGTTTTTATTATCAAAAGTTACTCGTCCATCAATAGTCGATTTTATCAGCTGTCCATTTAAGAACCAACTTAATTCGGTTGGAAATAAAACTGTTGTTAAACAAACAAGTCTCAAGTGTTCCCCAGGTTTTATTTGAAGTTCTTTCGGTAAGCGGGTAATAATTCGCGGTTTTAAAATATCCACAGAATGACAACTAAAATTTTCTTCGGGCTCGGCAACTTCGCACGGAACAGGCATTTCTATGTTGACAAAACTTTCGTCTGCCGTGTATTGCGGCTCGTCTAAAAAAAAGAGATATATATTGTATGCGAGTTTATTTCTTAAGAAAAACGAACACAATTTAAATATTTTTATAAAAACAGTAAAAAAAGACACGTGATTATCTTGGTAAAAAAAAAAAAAAGAAAGAATTATAAAGAACAAACAAATACGAATAAAAAAGTTTTTGACAAACCCAGAAAGTTTATAGAGTCTGTCTTGTGTCTTACAGACAAATATCTGTCCAACATCCAATTCATGAAGTTTCAAGAGAGAATTTATATCGTAATTTTTTTAATTATCCGACAAAAAGTATTGTTCGAGAAATTCTTTAAGCACATATCGATCTCTTGCCTTCTTTAACATTCAATGCAGAATTTTAATAGATGTGGACAATTAACGGTATGGAATGAGAATCCAATCAAGACAATTAAAAAAAAACTGTGGTTTCTTTGGTGTAAACAACGCTTTATCTAAAGTCAACTCTTGTAGACAAGCGGGAATATAACCGCTTTGCTTTTCCACAATTCCCTCTGTTTCCAAAATCAAATTTAGAATTCCCCTCCCCCTGATGTAATTAGCTGATTTAATGGAAAAAATTTCGCGAATTTTTTTGCGGATAAACTTTCACGAAACGAGAAATTTTTGCGAAGAAAACTTTTGCGATATCCTGAATCGGAAAGTTTTTACAAGAGAAACCATGGCGATTAAAGGCCTTTGAAAACAGAGTTTTAATGGGTAAGTTTGTAAATCACTGATTTTTAAAAGTTTGCCCTAAATAAAACTTTGCGAATGGTTATTTTTGACAAAGTTTCGCAAAAAAAGCCAAAATTCGCAAAAACTTCTCAGATTAAAATAACGGACTATAATGGTAAACCCAAGGTTGTTTGAAATTGATTTTTGTCTCGAAAAAAATAATATCAAATATAATAATATTAAAAATAGCAATAACAGCAAACCATAATAATAACAACAACAACAACTACACAAAGACAAGCTACTCACTAATCAGATTTTCCACATAAATTAAAATATCATTTCGTCTCATCTTTCTGTCTGTGCAAAACACATCACACCACTCATAAACAAGTATAGCTATATACAAAGATTTCAACAACAAACAAAAAGTAAATAAATAAATAAACATACCTCTTGGATACGCTCTTGAGGACATCATGATATCTGAAAGATCAGATTGCAGATGTTCAAGTAAAACCATTTTTTTAAATGTACAAATAGTGTCTTTTAATTCTCAAATACAAATATTGGCTAGTCCTTCTCACACTGCTATACTATATATATACTTGCAGACAATTAAACTAGCATTCTTAATTAAGCGCTAGAACAACCTAATAACGATACAGTAATAGGATTCATTTATGATTTCATAACGTCATTAAAGAGACAAAACACCTAGTTACATCTTAGAAAACAATTTAACTCCTTTATGTCTCTCCTCCGGTGTGTTGTGCAATGATAGGGCAATCAAGGAAAGCAAAGTGGGGGAGAGGTGGAGTTATATTATCACCCACCTCGCTAAATGTCCTTTATTTTAGGAGAGCGAGGACACAACTTTATCCCCATTTTCCTATCTTTTTTTTTTTACTTTAATGTTATCATGTTAAGTCGAACTTTGCAGAAGATTTCTAATTGAAATAGATTTATAGAATAGAAAGCATTTGATAACTTTACGCACTTTTCCAACTTTTTTTCCATGGCATATCTGCAAAAACTTTAGCGCCGTCGAGACAAAAGATCTGGAAACTAAATTGATTATCATTCAGGGAAACTTTCAGGGTAATGTTGGTGTAACTTGAGCTTAATTTTTTTACCTTGGATATAAAAGCGATGTTTGAAATACGTTTTTTTAGAACTGTTGCGAAAATTAAAAAATATATACGCGAGAGAATAATTATAAAAAAAACAAAAGTGTATAACACCATTTCCGCGTTGCCATCGTGCTTGTTTTTGTGTTATGCCGGATACATAAAAGATGGTTAATATCTTTATTATCTGACATCATCTGACTTGATATCTGTCCGTAAAGTAGTGAATATGTCTTTAAGGTGATTACCAACACCATGGCAACTAAACATATGTATATAGATTGCTCAATCGACCATGTAATAACACCGTCCGGTTTTATTTATATAAAGCATTATATTGACAAACAACAACATTAATTAACGTGGTCTAAAAATAATTTTGTAGAATGAGCTTGTTTAGTTAAAAGAGTATTGGGAAAGAAATTGGTTATTTTACTTACTCATATATAGTCCTTATATTAGTCATTTTAGCTTAAAAGAACTGACCAGTAAACTTTGCAGATTAGATACTGTCTTCATTTGACTTTGTCATGTTTTTTTACCAAGTGACTGATTATTGTTACAGGCCTTATGTCGTATAATTTTTCTTTTTTTAAAATAGAGAAAGATAAAAAAAGGCAATACTAAAAAATATTAAGACAAGATAATCCTTTTGTTTCCAATTTAACCATTTGTTCACTGCAAAGTCCTATTAGTCAATGGACAACAGGACTGGGACGTAGTGACTACTCCTAGAATATGTTCCATATACCATTGTCTTGACAACAAAATATAGTGAAAACAAAATATACCAGCCCCTTTTACGCAGGTCGTAGATTATGACAGATTTACAAATTACGTTGCCATGGTTTATCTTCTAACAATTATTTCTTTTATGTTTGAGATTATTCAAACTTTAGGTACGGGGGTCCTATATCGCATCGTTCCACACATCTGATAAAAGGACTGGAAAAGCCATTAGTCGGTAGATGCTTTCAAGAAAAAAGTCCTATGTGTTTGTCTTTCGTTGGTTGGGTAAGCAAGCAAGTCGATCAAATACGGTGTCATTTTCTTTGTTTAATTAAGGCTGAGTCAACGATATATCTTCGTGGCAGAATATGTTCTCTAGATGTTGTGTCTAACATAGCAAAATTGTCCCTTTAATCAAAGGCAAAAAGTCCCTGGAACAAAGGTGCCATATGATATAACAATCAGTTGTACAACTAAAAATTGCACAATTAAGTACTTCATTTCTATTACCAAGAACTTTCTGTGACTACATGTCAAGTCTCGCTGTAGTGCTGTCGTAATCAACTAAGCTATCCTCAAATAGTGTATTTACTTCAATGAGCGCCTCTGCTAGATAGACCACCCCTCTCGAATGAGCGCCCTTTTTTGTTGAAAAATATTTAATGATCACTTCAGTCGAACAAGCGCCTTTCTTCATTTTTTACAAAAGGTGTTCAAACTTTTGACCAATTACACATAGTTTCAAAATCTTTTTTAGTTGTATAGCCTGACTGTCAAGTTATTAATGAAAGAAGATATTAACCTTTTAGGTGGCAGTAACTTTTTTTAGCTATATCCACGGCTTCATTATTTACTCTTGTTTTTTATGTATGTAAATATATTCTCTTTACTCTTCCTTGAAAATAGGAACCTTAAGATGTATAAAAATGATTTTTTGACTTTTTGTCTAAATTGTTGCTTTTTTCTTTTGATCATCTTCTTCTTCTAGAGATGCAAAATTTCATGTGAGCGGACACTCGCTTGAGTTATGAGAGTTAAAGTGTAAAGCCACAGTTTTAAAATATTTTTTCGTAAAAATAGGAAACTTTTGTATAATTTCGTCTTTTTTAAATGTCCCTATGAACCTTGCCTCATTATTAATATAATTTTTATAACAAATTTAAAAACTAGAAGCTGTTGGCAATGAAGTGTTAAAGTTTCCCAGGGCCTGCACGTCTTCAAGATAACTATCATTAGAGTCTCAATCCTGCATTCTGATTTAATTTGATTCCAGGCTAAATTTTTGGATGTTTCAACCGAATTAAATACTTTGTATATCTTAATAACTTTATAAATGACTAGGGGGTTGAAATAAGCACGGGAAGGGGGTTGGGTATTAGTGAGTTAGAGTTTGTAATTTGTTGTCAAAATTGTCACAAAAATAAGAAATCAAATCCAGCAGACTGGGAACATCCTAACAACAAGAATTAGTTCACCAAAAACATAATAAACATTGGATAAGGGTGTGCCTGATAAGAACATTTTAATTACACATAAAAACAGTTCTTATATCTTAAAAAAGAGTCAGAATTAGTCAGCTAAGTAGCGGCTTAGTAGACAGACAAATGATAAAGCATTTAAAGTTAATGTTGCTTAGAAATAACTTTTGTAAATGCAATGCATTCAGGGAAGTGACGCCATGGTCGTAAAGAAAAAAAGTCATGGCAGCCGGAGTAATGTATGTAAAAACGTTAGCTTAATTTCCTTCCTTGCTTTCAGTCAGGAAAGTTTGCACGTGACACTGTTGTAAACAAAAAAAATGATTTCTCATGCTTACAAGACTTAATACATTTTCGCGAGAATTTAATTTTGCGAACGTCACATTAGCACGTTTTTAGCCGGGTTTGATGTTTTGGTCTTTTTCGCTTTGCAGTGCCGTTGCATTAGATTTTCTTCTGGAGACTTTCCATATTTAATTTGAACGAGAAAGGTTTGTTTTACAAAACAAGAAATAATATATTTGCAAAAATCGCAATTTACCGAATACGTTAAACAAGATTATCCCGATAGCGGTATAATCTTGGAAGGTATAATCTTTTAACTATGACAAATATAGATTCAAAGCAATTATTTGTTTCAAAGTTTTATGATGACAATAATAAATATTGATCAAGAGTAAGCAAAACCAACAACAACAAAAACAAAAATATTAAAACTATCAACCCCGTTCCCAGATCTTCTTGTTCGCTTCCTAACATGTCCTACTGAAGCAAGCAACTAGTAAAACAAAAAAGCATGATTGTGATACATCCTTTCATACCATTCTGATTTTTACAAACGACGATACCTGGTCTATCTATCTATGCAGTATAGATTAGACATTTTTCAACAATGCAATACATAACACAATACAACCTATAATCTTTAGAAATCATTAAATAAAGGATTTTACAAACCTTCTATGAAGCGTCTTCGTCTGTATACAGAATACATAATGAAGAGATCACTGTTTAGCTTTTAAAACTGTCCTTTAACCTTGATGTACCTTTATTATATAGACATTAGAACAATGTGACCACTGATGAGGAAATCTTGATTAGAGGGGATGAAGTTGACAGGAAGGTTATGAGTAAATTCCGAGTTCATTCAAAAAAAAATCTAGCTACTAAACGGAATAGCAATTAGCTATTGTGGGTAGCAATCACTTCACAATGACTCGCCTGATTGTATAAAGAAATCATCGTTGCTATTCTCGTGTTACCATTGCAAAGTATTCTAATTTGCAGCAATAAATTAGCTCAACCAATTTAAAATTATTTCATATTCAAATCATTCGAGTTTGAATTTACACTGAGATACTGATGCACTTTTTAAGAAATAACCCCCTGCCCCTCAACCCTCCACATTTCCTTTTTTCTTTTAAAAAGTAGTTGATGCAATAACGCATAGGTAGCGATATTGCCATAAAATGACCTGGTAACAACATGTACGTGCTATTTTAAACAGTATAACCGCTAAATCATTCAGGTTTTTAAGAAGGAATACGTTTCCCCTTTTTAGAAACTTTAGCTTCATCCTATATTGTCCCCAGGTATAGGATTAAGCATTATAGATTTTCAGAAAGTGATTCGAAGTTAACAAACATCCAGGTTAAAGCCATTATTTCAAAAGAAAGAAACAGTAGAAGAAAGTAATTTTTTCCTTTACAATTCGTGTAGAAACCAGCGGAAACGAGAAGAAGTTTGGCAACAAGGATAAAGAGTTAAATGTTGCAAAAGAAAGAGAAATTGCTAAACAAAAGATGGTGACAGAACAATTCCTCCTTGAAAAATGACCTCTGCCCCTACAGAAATCCCACCTCTGCCTCCTCACCTACACGCTTTCTTTTTAGAAGAATATCAAAATACTAACCAGGCTTGTCATTTTTCTTATTTCCATATTATTTTAAACAATAGGCCTCTTGTTTTTAACCTAAAATTGAACCTGGGATCGTATAAAGCACATTCTTATATATAAAAAAGTGTGTATCCCGTTTTGGTTTCCTTAACCTGTAATTAGGATTTATTTGTACTTATAAAAGTGGCTGCTTTGGAGAAGTCATGACGTAAGAATTCGTTCCGGAGATACAAGGGGTTCCAGTTTTTTCCCTAAAAAGGTTTCAGATAGCGCCTATGTTCTCTGCCTCGTATTTCGTACAAATATGTTCTTTTGAAAAACTTAATGTTAGTGCAAAGTTTTTTAATAACGTCAAGTTCTTTTTTGAGGTTGGATGTGTTTATTGTTGAGGGATTGTTCTTTATATTCTCAGCCTAGAATTCGTAGCGCGGTTTACAAATTTTCAATGCTCATCATAAAATGAAGTATAAACTAAAATCTAACGAGAAAATTTGTGTTTTAAGTACAAGTGAATAAATTTCCGCTATTTTGGCCTAAAAATTTCTAATATTTTAGTGCCAATTTTATGCTTTTGTATTCGGTCCGGGGTTTTTCGAACATACTATGACCGGGGGGGGGGGGGGGGGGCGGATTCCGCCCCCCCTCAATAACTTTTCATAGGGTTGTTCAAATTGAATCAAACTTGGCACACTTATAGTACGTCATAAAAGGAACAAAATGGCGCCAAAAAAAATTTGCTTGCGTCAGCACATTTTCTGTGACGTCATCAAAAGCTTGAAAATTGTTAAAAATGCCACTATCTGCTTAAAATGTAATTACTTTTGTTCTAGAGCGAATTTTTACATTCTGTTTGAAGTTTCTGATAGCTAAATAAAAGTTATTTAACATATTTTCCGGTTTTTACATGAATGGGATGAAAAATTGCCAAAAATTGCCCGAAAATCCGTTTTTTCCCGATTTTCTGGTAAAATCTGACAAAATCGGGAAATCGGATTAGTCACGTGTTCAAAATATTCAAAATGATTCTTCTTGATGAAACAAAGTTATGTTGCAAGTTTTAAGTTCTAAGGATAATCCTAACAGGAGTTATTATATTTTCCCCATTATAAGGATTTCATAGAGATTTTTAGGGGTAGTTTCGAGTAATGGCCAATATCAAAGCCTCTGAAAGGTATGGGACCTAAAAAATTAGCATGCAGGTGTCTAATAGATAAATGTTGAAACTCAGTAAGTATCATAGCCATATAACAAAGCAATCAGGAGTTATTAAAAAAAAACCGTCAGGGGGGGCAGAATCCCCCCCCCCCGGACCGAATAGGGTTAAAGTCAACTTGTGGTGAATGGTAAATAAAGCTCTCCCTAAAATTAAAGAGCATCGATTTAGTAAAAGTTATATTAGCAAAATCTTTTAACAAGGCTCCTTCGTGAGTTTCTGCGCTAAGTTCTATGCCTCATTGGTAAAAAAACAACAACATCAACAACTTTGATTAGCTGTTTTGTAAATATCAGTAGCTTGAAAATAATCAAGGGTGAGAATGTTCTTAATTTTTAAGACCAATATGTACCAAGTGATGCCCAAACTTATTTTTTGCTCATTTTGAAAATCACAACATGCATACAAGGTTGGTTTAGTTCCCAATCCCAAACCCAACCTTCATAAAATTTAGTTAATTGTAAATAACAACGCTATAACTAAATTCCGCAATCATTCAAAATAAACTATTTTTCATTACTTGTAAAAATGTTAAGAATTTTTGGTATTTTCCACAGCGAAATTTGCTGCCAATAAAGTTAGTGTCTATGCATTGATAAGCACCCTGTCAAAGAATTAGAAATTGTCAATTTTTAGATGTTCTTTGTAAAAACATAATTTATTGCATATTTCTCTTGTTAATCGAAGTAATACAAATTACATTTTGTTTATCTTCTCAGCAAAATAAAACAAAAACAAAAAACTTTTAAGTTAACTTTCACATATTTTATATTTCTCTACCACATGAACCGTTGTATTGCATCTTCATGGTCCCATTTAAAAGGACGATAAATAAACAAATACAATGTCACTGCATTGACACACATGTATAAAACAAACTCTGTGATAAGCTCCAAGTAATTACGCACACCAATGTGTAATCGGAATAACAGATAAGGTATGATAAAATAACGAAACTCAAGTAATTTTTGTGGTACTAAGACTGCTGCCGTACAGAGTAAATATAAGAGGATCCAAATTGATCTGTTACTTTTGTTCAGCTCATTGAAGATAATTAACCATGATAATAAGTATCCTGGAACTAAAGCATACTTTACAGCCCAATGTTTCTCAAAAATCCTTTTCCATATGTAAAACGTGTAATGACGATTGTCAGAAATGAGATATTTATGCACATATGTGAAATTATGCACCAGATACAACATGACACCAATGGCTAAAAGACAAAGCAATAACTTTCTTGGAGATGTAACAATATTCTTAATATCGGTCCAAATGTTCTTTATGTTTGCGTATCGATAAAGAAGAAATGAACTGTATATCATAACAAAAGTTGAAAAATAAAAAAGCTGGGGCACATTTAATGATGCCTCGTGACTTGTTCTGTCACCAACAACTATACCTTTATTTTTAATTACAAATAATAAAAAGCTAAGAAAAACAATGCAATATGGTATGGCGATTAAAAGAACATCAACATAATGTGCCAAGATCCCTTTCACGGCATCAAATATGCTTTGAAATAAATTTGATTTCTCTTGAATTAATCTTTTTCTTCTAAGATATATAAGAATACCAGTAGCCATATTGAATCCAACCCACACAATGTTGGTTTGACGGAAGAACACTGCTAGCACTCCAGTAAAAGCAGATAGCATATGTGCATTTGTTAAAGTGAAGTAATAACTGAATAAAACGAAAAATGTGGAACCAACATCAGTATAATACAGGAACGTGAAGAAAAACAACAATGGAAATGTGGTTAACACAACAGATGTAATTAGAATTTTTGCTTGATGATCTGGATCATTTTCAGCTGCTTTCTTGTTGTCCTTAAAAAAATACAAATGAAATCCAGTCATTATTTAACATATACTGTAGTTGTTGTTTCATCAAAATTAAAAATAGGTTTTAAGTGTTAAAGTATGAATATGGCTCATGGAACTTACTTTTTCCTCCTTTCCATTGTTTTCTGTTCTACAAAGTATGCGCAAAATACCTCTCAATATAGTTGCACAGCCCATGATAAAGATTACATTGGTGAGCCTCAAATTTTTTGCATCACAAATGCTTTCTATACCTTTGTCACTAAATATTGTGCTGATCTTTAAAAATAATTGACTTGATAAATATAAGCCTGGCAATGTTGTTATCTTCTTATTCCAATGATTAAAATGACCAGAGCAATAGTTTTGAGCTTGAGGAATATGAAATATTTCATCCATATAAGGAGCAGGCTGCTGTTTATTTACTTCTTGAAAGAAATAAGACATCACGACAAGTAAAAACAGCAGCAAAACGTGGCCCGTTTCAAGCGCCATTTTTTCAATGAAGAAAATGGCCTTGTCTGGGTCATGTTTATAATAGTCGGCACCGTACACTTTTCAGCGGTAAAGTTTGAAAATATGGCGACATCAACAGCAAGTTATTCAGACCAAGACAATTTCTCTTCAACAAATAGTCCAATTCCAAGTGTAATAGAAAGGCTTGGACAACTGAGACCTTCCAAGGAGTTGCTAAACTATTATAGAAAGAAAATATCTGAATTTGATGATGAACATGAACGTATGGTTGAAAAACTTGAAGGTTATAAATGCACATATGAAGAACAGGTATATACCTTTTTGAATGTTTACATTTTCCTTTCCTCTTTAACGTTGTTAAAACAGGATGTGAAAAAAAAGAAACGTTACAAAACAAATTGTTACCACATCCATCTTAAAAAAAAACAAATTTTTTTTGCGTTTTTTGTGAAAGAATATCTTCATTAATTAAATCATTGCGTATTTTACTATCGTCACCTAAATAGGCGACATGTAACCTAATTAGGTTATATATTTCATTATAACATAATTCTTAGTTGCGTGAACATATCGAGGCACGAGTGACAATTTTGGAATCATGGTTGCGTAGACCTATCCATTCTGAACAAAGTGTTTTTGCAGTTTTTTCTTAGGAATGTGTGAAAAGCCATTACATATTGTAATGTCTTAACTAGGTTACATATGGCCTAACTAGGTTACAATAAGTCGCCTAAATAGGTGGTATCCCTAATTAGCCTACCGTCGCCTAATAAAGTGTTTACCCTGACTGCCAGGGTGCTGACTCTCCGGAAACGCCGCAAAAACCAGGGCTCTTGGTCGAGTTTTGGCAATTTAACAAAAACTTGAAATTTTGCCTGGAGAAACCCAAAACAACATTTTTTAGACATTTAACATGCATAATTTATTCTTTTAATGTCGAGGAATATTAATGGAAGACTTTTTTATATCATTTATTTCATAAATAAATAAATGATATAAAAAAGTAATAAACTGTAAGTATGACGACAAAATAGCACCTCCCTTCTTTTCATATGCATATAAATGAGAACTAAGGAGCTTGTCCGCATTGGATTTTGGGCGGTTTTGGACAGACCCAGGCTTTTCCGGGCAGTTACATACGAAAACGGCTGCGGCCGCCCTCACATTCACGGCTTTTTCGGTGAGTCGGCACCCTCGTCATTAAGGTTGTCTGCCATGTTTTGTTTCAAGGATTGTCTTCCAAGGCCTTTACTTTCTGGTGTTGTATATATAAATTTTCATGTAGTTGCTGCGCAATGCATCTTATATTGGTAAAACTATACAACACTTAAAGGCAAAAAAAACCTCTGGTCAGCAACCCTCAGCAGTTAAACAATCATACATAGTTGGCGTCACACCATGCTAGCTTTGATAATTTCACAGTTTTGATGTCAAATGCCACCAATTATATTCTGGGGATAAAAAAAAGTTTGTCTTATTATTTGAAAGGACAAACCCATACTTAATAGGAATATAACTTTGGGCTTTGAAAAAAATAACTTCTTTTTCAGTCGAAAATACTAGATCTAATATATGCTGTTTCATTTGGTATGTTCACTGACATGTTGATAATATTAATGAAAACATTTGAAGTGGCTACCCAGAAAATCAAAAAAACCTATAGTTAGTGGATTGTTTGTACCGAGGGCCACTGTAATGTTGCAGGTAACTATCAATAACAAGGTCAAGGATTTTTTACTAGTGTTTTAAACATATAGAGTTTGCCAGTCAATTGATCTTTAGTTGAAATCTCCACACTATATCAAGGTATTGTTTTCTAATGAGGTTTAACAAAGCCTCCTCATCAATCTGAGTTCTGGAAGGTGATTTGTAACAAACTCCTACTTTGATGTGTTCCGTCTTACTTGTGGTTAAATTAAATCAAATTTATTCAGTGTTTGATGTGGAAGATAAAATTTCATCCTGTGTAGCATTTAAGGATTCTTTTGCATATGCAATACAACCTTTCCATCTGTGATCTATACGATTTTTTCAAAATGTTTCATACCTCTAACCCTAACTGACATGTAAAAACGCATCAGTTTTTTAAAATAAATGATTGGTTGATTAACTTTTAAAATAGATGTTTGAGTCATCCGTCAGAAACTGTTCGTGTATTTTAGCCCTAATAAATGTATTAAATCTTAACTTTTATAATAAATGCTAGGTGGCTAGCAGCTAACTATATACACATCAGGGATAACTGCAAATCATGTCTATCACAAGTAGTCTTATTAAATGATCATAGTTGCTTCCTTTACACAGTTGCAAAATAAATGTTGTATAGCCTGGCTGTCAAGTTATTAATGAAAGAAGATATTGAACCTTTTAGATGGCAGTAATTTTTTTAGCTGTCCAAACAGCTTCATTATTTACCCTTGTTTTTTATGTATGTAAATAAATTCCCTTTACTCTTTATTGAAAATATGAACCTTAAGATGTATAAAAATGATTTTTTGACTTTTCAGTTAAATTGCTACGTCAGCAGGAATCTCCAATTGTATAATATATAGGAAAAAAGTATTGCTTTTATGAGCTCCAACACTTAACTAATATATAATTTTTCGTCTGCTTCTTAAAACGAACCTTTGTTAGTCATGCCGAAAGAGTTTTTTGTTTATTCATATTTTTCTAACATAGGCTTTTGTTTTGTTTCTTAACTAAAAAATATTTAGAAAAAAATTATTCCTGCTACCTTTCCATAGCTGCATGATTTACCAGACATGTGACATGCAAAAACAAAAATGCTATATTATTATTATTATTATTATTATTAACATTTATTTGGGTTCAATTTTGTACAAAATTGTTCTTCTCCCTAAAATGAAATATAAAAATGAAAAAAAATTATAGATTAAGAATAAATGAGTGTTCAAAAAATAATTTTTTTTTTATATACATTAAATAAAAAAGAAAACCGCAATGAGAAAAACTGAAAAGGCTTGAAAGAAATTGAAACGCTCGAATCGACGAGAAATTAAGAAACGATATATGGAATCAACCTAAATTGTAACTAGACAAAAAGCAGAGAAAACGATAAATGGCCTTGAAAGTAAGGAAAATATAAATAAACTATAAATAAAGAATAAATAATTGTTAAAAAAAAATATTATCTTTTTATATATATACATTATAAAAACCGCGATGAAAAGCAAAATTAAAAATAAACTTGAAAGGCTCGAAAGAAATTGAAACACTCGAATCGACAAGATAAATAGAGACGATATTGGAATCAACCTAGATAGGAGTAACTAGAAAAAAAACCCAGAGAAAACGATAAATGGCCTTGGAAGTAAGAAAATATAAAATAAACTAATTGAATTATGAAAAAAAAAAAAAAAAAAAAAAAAAAAAAATATTTCATATATATACTTGGCTAGTCGCAAAAGGAGAAAAGGCAAAAGTAAACACAAGCTGAAAATGAGTAAGGGTAGATTGTGAACAGGTCGATTGAATATTGGCACCCAAACTTCGGCGAACAGAATTCAAACAGACAAGACTCTAGCGACTGCCTTATTTAGATAAAATTGTTTTGCTTCTTTAGTAAATTTTTCTAGAGTTTCAATAATTTTTATACTATCCGGGATTTCATCGTAACACCGTGCTTGGTTTTGAAAAGTGCCATTTCCAACATTTTTAACAAGAGGCTCCTTCGTAGAAGATCTCAAATTTCGTGTTGGTACAACAAACTCTACGTTTAGATAGCTTGGATGGTTGTTATCAATTCTCGATTTGTGTACAAGTTTACTTATACTGAATTCAATATGTTCTTTTACGGGAAGCCATTTTAGATTCGTGACTTCTTGGAGATTAGCATAACGGCGGAGAACGTAACCAGCAGCCATGTTTTGGATCTTTTGTAGCCGACATATCAGATAATCAGGTATTTGCAAGAAGACAACATTACCGTAACTTATCCTTGATAAGATCAACGTTTCCGCCAAGGTTTTGCGTACATGGAAAGGTGTGAAACGACTAAACTTTCGTAGAGCACGTAGTGTTGAGTGCGAGGATTTTATAACATTGTTTATATGGCAGGTCCATGATAGATTTTGATCGAATTGAATGCCAAGTAACTTAACATTTTCTTCCTGCTCGATTGACATACCAGCACAACGACAAAGATAGCTTTGGTCAGAATCAAATGCTCTCAGTCGCTTAGAATGGAATATGATTAACTTAAGCTTGTCACTGTTGAACAAAAGATTGTTTTCTTTTGACCAAGCTAGAAGGTTATCTACATCCTTTTCCATATCTTTGATTGATTGAAATAGATCTCTGACTTTGCAGTGTTTATATAATGTTGTATCATCAGCATATTGGATACTGGCGGAGTTGATTTGATTTGATAACTCGATGACGTAGAGGTTAAACAGGACAGGGCCAAGTATGCTACCCTGTGGTACACCGTAAAACATTGATTTTAAAGATGAAATTTTGTCTTCAATTTGAACGTATTGTTTCCTATCTTTCAGATAACTTGATAATATCTTTAAAGCACGAAATGAAAAATTCATATCACGTAGTTTCAGCAGCAGATTTTTGTGATCAATCGTGTCGAAAGCTTTGGAGTAATCGATGAGGATAGAGAGTGTCACTTCACTTTTCGCCATTGCTTTTTTTATGTCGTCACGAAGCTTAAGCATCAATGTGGTAGTCGTATGACCTTTGCGAAAACCGGATTGTGTTTCATTGTAAAGTTGATTACTTTCGATGAATTCACATAACTGAGATAAGATTACTCTCTCGTAGATTTTTGACAATACTGGCAGTACTGAGATTGGACGATAGTCCTTTGTGCTAATTGGTGTGTCGATCTTTGGTATTGGGCAAACACGAGCAATCTTCCATTGCTGGGGAAATATTTCTTTGTTGATGCAATTGTTAATAATATGGACCAGAGGGGATGTTATGAATTCTGATACTGGCTTGATAAATCGTATTGGAATATTGTCATGACCACTGGAGCAGTCATTCTTGAGGTTTTTTAGTATTTTATTTATTTCATTGTAAGTAGTATGTTGAATTTTGAACGATTGTTCGTTTTCAGTAGTTTTGATATCATCTGGTAATGTAGACTCGACGTTTGATTTCCCAGTTAGGTTTGCTGCTAGATTGCTAAAATATTCATTCATTTCTGAAGGATCGTGTTTGATTCGTGTTTTTTGATTGCTCAGAATACGATGAATAGTATTCCAGACAGATTTTTGATCCTTTGACGATAACGATTTCTTGAAGAACGAGTTTTTTATTTCCTTCAATGTCTTTCGATAATTAGTGCGTTTTTCTTTATAGTCATTTTTGTAATTTGGATCTTCTTGGGCTTTTTTACGATAAAATTCCAGTTGGTTTCGACTGTCTTGGATGGCAGGGTCTTTCATCCACGGAGCGATCGGGCGTGTTAGCTTTACTCGCTTCAGTGGGGCATGACGTTCAATACAGGATAATATGAGATGATTCAGTGTATCTATTTGTTCATCTGGATCATCGAATGTAAATATCAAACTAAATGGTAATTTTGAAAAATCGTCGATATAGGAATTCATATCCAGATTTTTTTCGTCATGAACGAATTTATATCGCGGTTCGAAACGTTCTTTTTTAATGCTAAGTAGAATATATGGCGTGTCATGATCACTTATTTCGTCAGTAATAAGCACGTCACTGTTTGTCACTTTACCAGGAATGTTAGTAATAATATGATCAATGAGAGTAGCTCCCTTTCTGGTTGGTTTATTGACATGTTGATACAAATTGTACGAATTTAGTATGTCTTTATAACGTTTGGTGGATTCTTTTTCTTGGCCTTGAAGGTCAATGTTCATATCACCGGTTACAATAATGACACCGCTCCATTTAATGGATATTACGGCTATCAATGTTTCAAAATTATTGAGCCATTCGATCTTTTGCTCTTCCTTTGAGCTTGGTTGATATACTGTAATTAGAAGGTAGGGTGTATTTTTGTTCCGACCACGAAATTCGACGCATAAAACTTCCATTGAAGAATGTTTTGTCAAATCATCTCTCGATTTAAAGTGTAGAGAATCTTTGGCATAAATCCCAACTCCACCCCCTCGAGATTTTCTGTTTTTGAAAAGTGTCTTATATCCTGGTATGTTGACGTAATCTAACTGTTCCTTGTTGTCTTGAAGCCAAGTCTCGCTTAGGGTTATGATGTCAAAGTCATAAATGTTTAACATTAAAGAGAATTCTGTGAATGTCGATAAGAGAGATTGGGTGTTTATATGAGCGATAGACGTTTGATTGCGATGCTTGTTTAAAAGCTTTAGATGACTGTTCTCGGTAGTTATTGGGTCATCAGTAGTGTCTGTGTTAAATGCGATATTACGTACGCCAAAGTAGGGAAGCTCTGATAATATACATCCACTACATGTCCATTTAACAACAATTCTGGATGTCATACGATTCTGTTCAAAGATGGGAAGGTTAGAACATGATGCATGTGTAAAACATAAACACTTAATACATTGTAAACGTTTTCTATTTGTTCCAAAATATTTTTCATCGTCAGGCTGCCAACACATATTAAGTTGTCCCTATCACCCCCTCCTCCACCCAAACATCGTCACTAAAGCACTGTTGTTCTTACTTAGTTTTGACAAATTTTTAGCCAAATTATAAATTCCTTACATCCTCCTTCAACGTCATAGCACTGATGCTCAAGAATATGTCTATTTGCATATAAAAGACAGAAAAAGTTTCTATTTGTACTATTAACATTGATGGTCCTGTAAAGGGGATCCTAGTGCTTCAAAAGCTATTTTTTGTTGACGGCTTACAAGAACAGCAGTAGCTCAATTACACAGCTACTTAAGTTATCATTTCTATTCTTATGGTTAACACTAATAAGCTGTAAGGATCGGTTCAAACTTTTATAGGCTCTGGCATTACTCTGCATATGGAAGCAAGCGAGCAAGAGAGTGAATTGTAGCAAAAATTATACACGGTACTGTCCACTGTGTTAGGTGTTGTCAGAAATTTTGAATATATTAAATTTACATTTTTAGGGTAAATCCAATGTTCCAATAAGTGTGAGATTTTAAGCCAGGATACCTCGGAAAAGAAGGAAAATGTCAAAAATTTTGCAAAAATAACGCTTTGAATCCAATTTCAATTTTTTCCACATAAGGAAAATTGCAACAGTTTTAACCAAACAAAGATTAATTTAGTTGTAATGCTTACGGAGAAACTTGAGGTTGTTAACACGAATTTGAATCCTTAAACCACTTTAACTGTTTAACTTTTTAACTTATTGCTTATATTTATCTTCTTCGACTGTGTTCGAACTGATAGTAATGAGCTTGTAGAATATAACAAATAATATTTTTCTGTGAGGTAACGTGTAATATTTGTATATATAATTATTTTTTTAAAAATGTTTTGACATGCTTATACATTTTAATAATGGATTTTTAGCACAAGCTGCAATGGGATCTTCGTCAACGTGAAGAAGAAATAGGAGAACTGCAGAAGGCTTTGAGTGACATTCAAGTGTTTTTGTTTCAAGAACGTGAAAATGTATTGCGGTTATATGCAGAAAACGATCGGTTAAAAATTCAAGAGCTCGATGACCGTAAGAAAATTCAACATTTGTTGTCACTGACTCGACCGACGGATACCGAGATCACCTACTTTGTGAAAGGTAGGTATACATTAGGTGTCAATTGTGGTGATGTGGTAGTGTCTTCACAACGATGTAGAAAAGCATCTACAATCTAGTGTATTAAAGTGTAATGTTGTCACCTGTTTCAAAGCCTTCTACTGACCGCAGTTTAGCCTTTGGCATATAAATATGTTAGAGCAATAATATACATGCGGTAGGTATTGCAACATAGTGATAGTCATAAGTAGCTGCAACAACTGTTAAGGTAAATACCTCAGAACGTCAAATTTCCCACCATGTACCAAACAAAACGTCAAGGAAAGTAAAGGAAGTCAAAACAAATCAAGCAAACCGGAAACAAATATATTTTTTGTCACAATTATTGGTCTGGTTAGGTTTCAGCATTCAGTAGCGATCTGATTTATAATGTAGTCGAAGTATACGTGTACAAGGTGGGAGTCTTCACTGTGAATTACGTTCTCCTTTCTTAATAGAACATCCGTCGAATGTCGTCCAACGATGTCAAGATCATCGAACGAAACAGTCAAAATCATCAAGACCACGTTCTCCTATCGTTGGACATCGAGACAGATTAAAAATAACTGACCGCGGACCTGGTGGCCACAGTAAGATTAACTGTCTTTTTTTTAAAAAGACATTATTTAAGCAGGTTTATTATCTAAAGATCATGTACTTATGATTAGGAATGTACGTAAAATTTTAGTCCGAGTTTAGTTCTATCAATGAATGGTTGTAAAACAGAGAGTTGTAAAACAAACAAAAAAAAACAGGGTATTTTTTGCTCACCTTTAATGCACAAGTTATCACTGGAGTTTATTTTCATGTCGTGGCGTCATGTCGGCGAAGCAGCAAGGTGCCGGTCTTTCTAATTCGCGGTGGCAAAGTGTGCTATTGTTGTTGCAAATATGTTGTATAGAAAAAGTTTGAGAAGAATACCTGTTCAAATTAATACCACTGTGATATCTTCAAAGAAATATTCTAATGTTGCATTAATCTCTTAAGGAACTCCGATCCAAGGAAGTAAAAAGAAGAATAATAAAGAAGAAACACTGCTTGACACTTCAGCCGACAAACAGAGACTACTTTTACAAATCGAATCGTTACAAGCACAACTGGAAGAGCAAACAAGACTGATGAAAGAACAGCTGAACGCGTTGTTAGAAGACAGGAAAGTGCGTGTTGATGAGCAAGACGCTGCAAAAGAGCGAGATTCCGACAAAATAAAAACATTGACAGATCATTTGAAGAAAACACAGACGTTGCTTTACGAAAGCACCAAAGATTTTCTCGAGCTTAAATATGAGAGCAGGTTGAAGGAAAGAAAATGGATGGGAGAGCGGGATAAAATCATGCAGGAGATGGACTATTTAAAGGAACAGATTAATATGAGCAAAGAGGATTATGATATGCAGGTACTTGTCAGACGTCAAGTTTAGTTCAGGCTCAATAATAGTTACTGGAACGCCCAATTAAGGCCCTGTGCCCTAGTTTTATCTTTTAACTTTGCTTATTGGAAAAACGTGGGCGCCTATTAGGATCTTTTCTATTTTTAAACATCCTTCTAATTTCTTTAGAATACTTGGTTTTATATTCTCGACCCATCAAGCTATACTTTTGCTTTTAGACAATGACAAGGGTGTGAGGGGACTGCAAAACACAAAACAGATCAATATTAAGTTATTCCATTAAACCTTTTTAAAGCAGAATTTTTTGTCCCACGTCCGCTTTGGAGATGTTTCACTGTAGTCTTAAAAACACATACAAGAATTTCGATTGCTACTTCTTACTGTTGAAAACACTATTTTTTTTTTGAAATATAAAACCGTTCATATACTAAGGAGGATGCATATTTGAAGCTTTAAAGTCAATTTTTTATCTATTAATTTATTACTAATAACCAAATTCTTGATTTTTTTGCCGTTAGTCGTTTTACCCTTCTCTCCACAAAAGCGAACTTCGTGGAGACATCAGTCGTTTTTCTCATGTTACCTCTGCCAAGACTCATCTACAGAGCATTTCTCACTTGTTTTGTTATAGGGTCCACTACATGTTCATGCTGGCACACAAATGCACGAATCACGTGATGGAAGTCTTTTGCCAGTAAGAGCAACTAACACTCTGGTCATCAAACAACTACGATCCAATCTTGAACAGACACAAGAAATGGCGGAAATGTATCGCGAGCAGGTTGGGAATTATTGTTTTTGTCTCGATTGCTCACACTTTAGCGTTTCCTTTATATTTGGCTACACGTTGTAATTATTAAATTTCGCGCTGTACTGTGCGGGAGTTAAGATTCGTAAAACATATTTTTTTGAAGCAATCCGTTCAGTTACGAATAATATTTGAATGTGACGTTGTGGTTGTCATAACGATATAATGAAGTGTTGCTTTTTTATAAGAATCATACTTTTTTGTTTGAGTCTTTCAAAATTCAACATTTTCTTAAAATGATTTTTAAACAATTGTTTAAAAAATAGAGGATGGAACTTTGAAAGAGACTTAAGAAATGCTATGACATACCTTAAGGAAAATATTGTTGGCGGAAAGAAATTTAGGTGGATTTTTTTATTTTCGCTCACTGTCGAATTAAGTTTTCGCTTAAATTAATAGTCAATGTTGTCTGTCAATGTTTAAAACTCGGGTTGGCAATGAAGTAGGATTTTTAGGAAAAAAGTCTGACTTTCGTTTTGCCTAAGTTTAGTGTTGTTATTGTGCAGTGCTGTTTCCCGATTTAATAATAAAAATTAACTTTTTATTTCAAGTTTTTTTCATCCGCCAAATTAAATTCCCGTTTATTTTTGCTCTCCGCCAAATCTAAGTTAAAAACGGAGGGTTTTGTAATTAAAAACACAATTACTATCGCACCTATAATCATATAAATAACCCCCATCCAAGTAAATTTTATTCCTTTATAGTAACAACGAGAATGGTAGAAATAGCGATGCAGAAATTACTACATGCAACCCCCCTTGAAATTTTTTTAAGGACTAACGACTAATTTAATTATTTTATCAACCGCAAATTTCCTCTAAATTTTCTTTGTATCAATTTTTCCGGCAAAACCTCTTTCCTTGAAATGTAGTAAAATGAATAATAAAAAGACTAAGCCGACAAAAAAACAATGTTCATGCAACACAACAAAGAAGTAATCTCACTTTTTTAAAACATGCATTAGTTATACTATCAACAATGAAATAACCTCTATGCCTCATTATCTTTGGGAGAAATGTTGTAAAGTGAATATTTATTCGAATTTTTTTTGGTGTCAGATGATCGAGCCTCAGCATTTCTCCTAAAATGTTCTTAAAATTTCGGGAATTAAGCCAATTCAGACTATAAGAATCTTTAAAATAAAGTGTGTACACCAGGCAATGTATAAAGACAGTTTACATCCATTCTGAAAGAATTTATTCGTTACAGGTTATAGGTTTGGAGGATGAGCTTGCTCGCATACGAGAAGAAAACGATACTGGAAAGGACGTGTTCAAAGAGAAAACAGAAAAACTCACACGGCGACTACAACTTATGAATCAAAGATACACAGCTTTAGAAAAGAGACGTGGCCTGGAGGTGGAAGGGTTTAAAAACGACATCAAAATATTAAGACAACGTTTGAAAGATGTCGAAAAACAATTGTTTAAGGTATGCTTTGAAATTAGGTACCAGGCTTGTTACGCGTGAACGAGAACTGGTGTACGTGTGTTTCTAATAGGAGTAGGGTACGAAGTTGTTGACTCTTGCTTTCAAATTAGGTACCAGACCTTTGATGCGTAAACGAGAACTGGTGTACGAGTATAATTAATAGGAGTAGGGTGCGAGGTTGTTGACTCTTGCGATTTAAAATTGGGACAAGCTTTTTTTTGTTGGTTGCTGTAGTTTCTACAGTTAATAGCAACTGTTAATTTTAAAAATTTAAAATTTTAATTTTTTTTTAGACCACTCCTTTGATTTTGCTTTTCTTTGGGTGTGTCAATAAGCAGATCAAATTTAAAATTTAAAAGCGTTTAAAAAGCTTTAGAGCATGTCAAATGACATGTGAAGATGCGTAGGGCTACTGAAAAATAAGACTATGCATGTTGACCACACTTTAAAATCCTGTAAAATCTCAAAGAAGAAAACCTATACAATTTTTTGTAAATCTTCTTCACATATAGTCCCGACATTGAACGAATTAAGCTGCTCCTACTTATTATGGCACTCCTCTCAGCTTTGTGAAAATTGTGATCGTCATGGCACAGGAGACAATATTTCTTGTTAGAGTAATCAGTAGACTACATTGTATTTTTTTTCTAGGTGACTCTAAATATTGGCGAGCAGTTCGACTGGGAGATACTTCACAACGTCCACCGCACAGCGCATCGTTCGAAGAAACTTGCGGGCGAATTGCATAATTTAAAATCCAAAGTTTACGATATGGAGAGAGAGCTGAAACACCTATGACTCCAGCAACCTTGTTTCCAGGATTCATTGTACTAATTCATAGGGGAATGGTTACATGGTGGTTTAGTTTGCCTAACTGGTTTTTTTAGTATCAAAATTCAGTTGTTTTCGGAGGTGTACGGGGTAACTATAGGCAGATTGTTTAATAGCTATGTTGTTTATGTAGGAATCAATCAGTTTAGTAGCCAGGCCTCCAAAGCATGTTCCTGCATGTTATGTTATATGGTTAAAAAGGGATGATAGGATTAAAGAGAGTCGACTTTCTATGAATTTGCTGTTACCATTGAAATTTAAATCAAAAATGTTTTATATTGACTTGTCACTTGGATAACAATCGTGTTGCTACGAGTTCAGAAAAGTGTCTATTGTATTGAACGCCGTTTTAAACTAAAGTATATAAAAAATTAAAGATGGGCATTTTAATATATATATATACATATCATTTTTATGTCATTTGAATTTTAAAATATATTTCTGTTTGAAATTAATAAATTTTTAATTTTTCTATACACTGCTGTATACTATTATATTTTCATTCATTGGAAATTTTTCTATCGCAAAATTTGCAACGAATTTTGGTGAACATGGCGTTCTGTTGTTAAACGCGTGTGTTTGGTTTGAAAACGCGTTTTCTAGCGGGATATAAACAAATACAGTTACTTAGTGATGTTGACCGCAATCAGTATATATAGTAGAATTGAAGATTAAAAATATTATTCAAAGTGAGACAAGAAGACGCGAAGCAAGGTACGAATGTTTTTAATTTTATTGAAGGGAGGACTACTGAAGTGAGAAAAAAAAACCCAATTTTTTTAACTTGTTTGTGTAAACCGTGGTATTTTTTTAGCAAAGCAGCTTAAGTTTTAAAGCGACAACTGTACAGAGGATTAAAAAAACGTGTAGTGTAGCTCAAGCATAATACAGTGTGGGAACAATTTTTGGCTTTTGTTATCACTTTACTAGTATTTAACACGATCTACTTGCCCTGGCTACACTTAAATCTGTCTTCATTAAAAGCTATTGTTTTTACCTTTCATATTTAGATGGCAAGCACTAGCTATGTTGATCTATTCAAAACAGATCTTATTGACGAAAAGATCAAAAACTCTTTTAATAACACGTCGAGTATGTTAACAAAGACATATTCCTTATCCGTGCCTGACTTGACGAATATAAAATCTACCCCAGCGCGTTCGTCTAATGATGCTAGTATGTTTGACCCGTTAGATTTTCATACGTATCTGAACGCGCATAAAAACGGACATGAAAATTATCGTCATTTAATGTCAAACGAAGCAAATAAAGTAAAAAAGCCTAATGAACCGGAACCGACGAAAGCTGAAGATATTACGTCAGAAGAACCTCCTCAAAACGAAAGCGCTTATCAGTATCCGCCTGAATTCTATAAAAACCAAGCGAACTCCATACGGCACAAACGACAGCTAAACTTGCAAAATTTAATACAAGAAGATTTAAAGAAAGAAGAGATAAAGCAAGAAATTCCTCAAGAAAAAAATGTCAATGATTGGTTGAGCACCGTATACGCGAAACCTGATTGGTACAAAAGACGAAACAGTTTGGGAGATTATGGAGACCTACTAGCTCGTTCTCCACGTTCTAAGGGATTGTCTATTTCAGATGAATACAAAAAGTTCCAAACAGAAATTAACATGAAAACTAATTATGATAAATCTCAGGCTCGATACACTACCTTCAATCAAGATCTCCAAAAGCAACCACAGGGAAACGAATCGAGTGATATGTATGAAAATAACCAAAAGTATTTGTCCAATCTACTCGGTGGGTCTACGTATGAAAAAAAGTTATCGTACCCAGACTCTCTTGAATCATTTAAGTTTACTGCATCAGAATCGGTGCTGGGGAAATCTAATTCAGACAACGTAGCCGACAGTCCTCCACCTCGGCCAGATAGCGAACAAGCTCTCTCTGAGCCTATTCCAACGCCTACATATCAGCAAAACAATGGAGAACCTCACCCGCACGCTGAGCTCCATCGTCCATATAAATACCAAGCAAATTTGTATCCTAATTTTAGTTCACAAGTGAATTACAACGCAGATGAAGTGCAGAGATACGGAAGCAAGCAGAACGAGAAGCAACCAGAACATAAAGAACTAACTGAAGAACACCAGGAAGGAGGGCAGCCCGAAGAAAAAAACGATTCTGCCGTTTTAACTGAAGCACTGGAGGAACGCACTGAAAACATCATGAAACGCGTTGATGAATTGATAAATCAGAGAAGTACCCCAGAAAACAGGAGAGAAATGAAAACAAAAGATTCTGCTGCTTCCAAGCAGAAGGATCCACAAACATATAATGAACTGCATAAGAAGCGAAAAGATATAAGAAAAGTATCTGCTAAAAGAGTGAAAAGAAAAGTGAAGCCAGAAAATAAAGCTGAAAAGGACAAAAGTGATGGAAAAAAGGCGGGAAAAACAGAATCACAATTTAGTCAAAACGTACCTGCCGAAGATACAAATGGTTTGCATTGTCAATGTTCTGACGAAGAACCGGCAGCCGAAGTTATCGATGCCAAGGAGAGTGCTGATACGGCGCCGCCGAAACCTTTATGGTATGACGATTTCAGATTTACTTCACAATACCCTTTCCTTTCACAGCATCCACCTATTCATCAGCAAAACCCAGCTCTGCAAAAGCTTAATCGGCCACCGTTGTATTCGTCAACACTAAACAATTACCACTGGAGTTACCCACTGACCGCAGAAGAAGTCTACCATAATACTGGTGTAAGCCTCCAAGAGCAGGAGTACTATCTTGAAAATCGTGGCGGGAATCTTCATCAGAGATATGAAGATAGCCCACTGGCACAAAGATATTTTTCTGCCGCTTCCGGAAGACCATTTCCTCCTATTAGTAATGGTTCACCAAATAATAGCAGTCCGGTACATAAAAGTCACCGGTTACATTCACCGAAGAATTCAACTGGAAATGTGGGGGATCGTGTTAGCAAGAGCTTGCAAAAGGCAGACCGAACTGATGATTTGGCATTCAAAGGAGTTGACGTCGAATCTGAGGATTACTTTGCAAAGGTAAAAAATTATTTTTACTGTCACATTTCTAAGCAGAAAATACACACAAATATAGGCTTCTATTAACATACAGCAGTCTCAGATACAAAATAAGGCTGGGCGTAAAAACAAGATATATAAGAAAATGTGTGTTATTCTGCTTATCAATTTTTTTGTTTTTATATTTTGGATTGTTTTAGGTCGTTGTTTGAATTCACCTGATTCTCTTTTAACCCTCTCGAAATACATTCAAAACCTTAATATTAATATTTTAACGACCTAAAACTTGTTTGAATTCATGCAGGCTTATATCTTATTATTCTGACTTAGGTTTTCACAGTTCGCGAAATGAATAGATGTATTTATTGACCGTGTCACACCGGCATTTTCTTGTCAATTTTTAACGAGTTTATCTACTATTTTTATTACTGATTACCAATACTTTTTAAAAATTTATGAACTTGCCGTTATATTCTTGTTTCCATGGGTTACGATTTTAACAATCTTTCGGTTAAAAAAAGTCGTCAAAAATTCACCGAATTTTTGCTAAGTGACTAATATTTTTACCCGACCAAAATCTTTGTCGTTTTTTTTTCGACCACAATTTTTGCCAAATTTGCCTATATTTTTATTCAATATCTATGAGACCATAACAGTAATAAAGAGAACACGAAGAACAACCTTGTATCAGTTTCTTCGCTCATCTGTCCAAATAACGTTTTAAGTAAGCGTAGCAGAGAAAAGGGAGAACCGAGGAGAGAAGAATTAAGCTTGAGGTTAAGGTTGAAAGAACCAAAACAGAGAAAATGTTCAAATGAAATGAAAATAAAAAAATAATCATTAAAATTGACTGATTTATCTATATTATAATACCAGTATACGTCTGTCTGTCTGTCTGTCTGTCTGTCTGTCACGCAAAATGGTAGCTTAGCTGCGCAATAGCGAGAAGCACGCAATGTGGTATAAAAAAGACCCGTGGATTTTTCACGGGCTAACGACTAGTGTAGTTAAAATTTTTTGCGGTAATTTTCGACCTTAAAATCAGTATGATTTTTTCTCTAGAAAAACAAAGTGATGCGTCAGAAAGAATACGCAGAATTGCTGCGTCAGCATCAAAGAGAGATGACTAAAGAGAAACCACAAGTACGAAGTTGGCGCCACCCAGATTTGGTGGAGAAAGAACACCAAGAATCCAAGAGGGCGGCGGTGAGTTCACTTCTTTACCACTTGTACCAGTCCTTTTTATACTTTACATGCATGGAGGTTCACTTCGGACAAAAATAGATTAGGACAAATGTTGTTGTGTTTTGTAAAAGATATACTTGCGTATTTCCATGATTTTTCGGGGTATCATGATCGGAGTTGATAATGAGTGACAGTATAAAAAACTACCCAGACTCTTTGTTTCAATAACAGCGCCACCTCCTCCGTAGCCTGTGTACACCTTCCCTTTATTAAACGTTACACAACGGTACTGGACCAAAATTATCCAATGTCTTGGTCCCGGTTTTTGATGTGACTGTAGTTCCGTTTTATCGATGAACATTCTCGTTGGATATATTTTATCGGAAACTTTGTGTGCTTTCTTTATTCATGTGATTTTAAATCAACGCGCATGCGTGTGTTTGTAATGACCAAGATTGAGTTTTGCGATTTTCTTTTTAGGCGTTAAATTTTGCGAAAACCGTTCCGAAACCACCTGCGAAGAAGAGTAGCACTCCTCCAAAGCAGTTATCTGAACACGAAGAGTTAATAGACGCCATCGAAGTAATGAAGCAAAGACACAACGAGGAGAAGTACGCCATTGAACAAATGCGAGCTCAAATTCAACAGAGAATGACCCTAGCTGGCTATTAAACTATAAACTAATAATATTTAAAACGAGTGTCACACAATTCTTCACTTTTATTGTATTTTTTATTTTAGTATTAGCGCGAACCACCAAGTAAATGTATAATGTACTAATATTGTCACAGAGAGCTTGTGCCTCTCTTCAATTTTTTGTTTGATTTTTTATGTACCTATCAAGCCAATTAAAAAGTTGTCGAAAAAATGATGAATCCTTAAATTTTATTAACGAAAATTGATGTTTATTTTGTAAAGTATTTTTTAAATGTCCAGAAAGTTGACATAAGGACTAAAAAATGTCGTGATTGAAAAGCAGCTTGAACCTAGACATTAACCTGTACTTAACTTGAACCTGCCATAATAATAACCTGTATCTTTGCCAGTATATTAACCTGCTTCTCTGCCAGAATATTAACCTGCTATTCTGCCAACATATTAACCTGCTTTTCTGCCAGAATATAAAGACTTCAAGCGTATATTACATGTTTTTATAAGCAATTGAAATTCCAAAATGAGGCTAAAGGATGCTTATTACAGTTTTAGGCTCAGAATATGCTTAGGTTATGCTTAATGGCAAAAAAATTATACTTATGGAAAACAAATGATCAGGCTCAAAATATGCTTAGGTTATGGTTAATGGCAAAAAGATTTATTGGAATATACTTATGAAAAACAAATGATCAGCCTCAAAATATGCTTAGGTTGTGCTTAATGGCAAAAAATTTATTGGAATATACTTATGAAAAACACATGATCAGGCTCAAAATATGCGTATTTGAAAAAAAAAATATTGCATTTGAATTTTGAACATCAGTAATTACAATTTAAATCTCATTACATACTGGTTAATTCAGACATAAAGAATAAAAAGAAAAACTGCTCACGAAACAAAAAACATAAAAACTCTTTAAAACTTTTTCTTAGGCTACACATAATGGTTAGCATATGCTTAAAAAATTACTAAATTTAAGCCTACGAATGCTTATAAATGTCATGCTTATATAAAAACATGTATCAGTCCAGTTTCGAGGGCCTAACATTTCGTCGGCCCTAATCTTGACAGCTCATATCAGAAAATATCCACTTAACCCCTCTACCCTAAGTAACTTTTCAAAGGCTTTTTTAAATTAAATCAAACTTGGCACATTTATAGTACGTCACAAAAGGAAAAAAATAGCGGTAATAAACTTTTGCTTGCGTCAGCCCATTTTCTGTGATGTCGTGAAAAGCTTATAATTTGCTCAAAATGCCACCATCTACTTAAAATTCTATTACTTTTGTTTCAGAGCGAATATTTACATTCTGTTTCAAGTTTCTAAAAGGTACATAAAAGTTATTTAACATTTTCCGGTTTTTTCATAGCTTGCATGTAAAATTGCTAAAAACAGCCTGAAAACAGTTTTCCCGATTTTCGGGTAAAGTCCTAAATAATCGGGAAATCGGATTAATTACGTGTTTAAAACATGGAAAAGGTTTCTTCTTGATAAACAAAGTTGTGTTGCAAGTTTCAAGTTCTAAGGATAATCCTAACAAGAGTTGTTATATTTTCCCCATTATAAGGGTTTTATAGAGATATTTAGGGGTAGTTTCGAGTAATAGCCAATATCAAAGCCTCTGAAGAGCATGGGAACTAATACAGCAGAGAACCTCTTCTTTTGGAGATAAGACTGTTAAGTAAACATTCAATAAAATATACTTCAGCAAAACAGAAGCCTGAGTAAACCAGGACAAATTCAACCTCAAGAATTTCCACAAAACAAGACTCCAGATAGTCCAGCTCTCTTTTGTGTTACCTTGTATTGAGTTTATAGGTACTACAGACCCATAGCAAAGACAGTTTAATTTCTGCTGCATCATTTATAAAAGGTTGATCAAAAATCTTTGCGATTATACGGTACACAGTTTCTCAACAACTGCGCAATATGTGTGGAATGAATTTCCAAAAATATTGCAAACGATTCTGAAATGAGGCACAATGCTGAATTTAAATTTACAAATACGAGACAAATTCGCAAACACTAATTTCCCGTATAGTAGTCGTAGTCAACATAAAAAATATGGTGGAACATATGGACTTCACTAAACTGTTGCTTACTCTCGCGGTGACACGGAATTTACACCCTAACCACACAACCACAAAAAAAGATTCTTCTTATGGCAGTGTAACAAAACAGACCCTTGTGTTGAAAGAAAGCTGTGATACATGCAAAGAATCGAAGACTTTCTTTTTTATGTTTGCGTTGAGTGCTTCCTCAATACCACATCTAAAGTAACAGTTATTATATGTCACTATCGTTAAGCTGATTTACTCGCTTCTCGCATACTATACTCGCTTCTCGCATACTATACTCGCTTCTCGCATACTATACTCGCTTCTCGCATACTATACTCGCTTCTCGCATACTATACTCGCTTCTTGCATATTACACTCGCTTCTCGCATACTATACTCGCTTTTCGCATACTATACACTCGCTTCTTGCATTCTATACTCGCTTCTTGCATATTACACTCGCTTCTCGCATACTATACTCGCTTCTTGCATACTACACTCGCTTCTCGCATATTACACTCCCTTCTCGCAAATTACACTCGTTTCACGCATTCTATACTCGCCTCTCGCGTACTATACTCGCCTCTCGCATACTATACTTACTTCTCGCATGCTATACTTCCTTCTCGCATACTATACACTTGCTTCTCGCATACTTTACTCGCTTTTCGCATACTATACACTCGCTTCTTGCATACTATACTCGCTTCTCGCATACCTATTTATTTATGTACTCACGGCAGAATACATAACATTACATAAAGAAAATAAGAATTATACTATTGTTTTTATGTTTTCTAGTTTTCTCAATGAAGAAAGAAAATGCCAGGAGCATTTCTATCTGTAGCCTTGCAACAAAATATTCAGATATTTGAGCTGAAAGATATACATTAAATATGTTTTAACTGCTGAAAGACAGCCAACAACTTGGCTAAGTATTGAAGACTTCATTGCGAAATCTTCTACTTGGTTTATTGTATTAAGGGATCATCTTTCGTTGCGCAATTTTCGTACCAAGTTTCATGATATATTCAAACCCGACATAAAAGAATTTATTTTGACTCCTAAATTGCAATGTGTTGACGGTGGTTATAAAATTGTCTAGTAGAAGAGGAAAACGGGCCTGTGGACGAGGTTGATTGACTGAATCCTCTAAATTTTTACAGCTTTTTTTATCATGGATATATCTAACCGTGCAAATACTTAGTACGCTAAGGGTTAGTCCTGTAAAATTATAGATTTTCGTCATTCTCAACATTGAACGTGACACAATTAAAGGATCAACTATCTTAAAAAGGCTACGAAACCGGCTACTGATTTCAGACTTTAGTGACTTACACAAAAATTAATCTTAGCGATGCTTTATCCCGTTTGACCTAACTAAAAAAAGTGACTTTATGTTTTTAATTACCTTGATTTCAACATACCTTTTTGTTTGTCAGATGTTGCCATAGTAACAATTAAGATCGGACAGAACGGAACAAAAGAAGTCGTACTTCTTGCAAATAACTTTACAAAAAAAATAATAACAACAACAGCTCAAAAAAGGGACAAAATAATCCCGTCTTCTATGTCAAGTACACAACAATGGTTTCTCAAGTCTCGGCGTGCATTTATGATCCCGTCATGCCTTTGTAATCGTTCATAGCACGTTATAGCCTTATTGCTAAACAAACAAATCGTCTCCTAGTTACAAGATCGCACTTAAATTAATCTGTGCCGTCAATCATTTATTCTTTGAAAGTTTTACATTGTACGGTAGCCGATACAAACAGCATTGTGAAACACGCCGGCAAAATAAACGGAAAAATAACTGTAGTTTTAATCGGGTAACAGTAATGTTATTAAAGACACCGCCACCTGGCCACAACAAGCGCAATGACTTTCTAATGACGTTTCCATGCATTGATTTTGTCACTTTTACTTTCGAAACACCTGGTTATGGTGCCATATGCTCTTTACCTGAAAATATGACGTTAGAAAACAAAAGTTTCCAGTTGTTTTAAATAAAATGGAGGGCGAATATAAAAGTAACGAGAAAGGACAGCGCGAGCAATCTAGCACGTATCAATGATTCTGCAATATCATGAAAGTCTACTTGAAGGTTCAAACCCACGCAGGAAGTCGATATAAACTAATGATGAATCAAATCTAGCAATTAATAACTGGAATTACAGACAAGTTATGTTCTATTAATTTAAACACTTAAAAACAGTAAAAGAAAATTTTGCTGCCTAAGGAAATTGCTGACGCCTGTTTAGTTAGAGATTTAGATTGCAGCCAAAATTAGCCTGTTTTGCAACTTTAACTTGCAATTTTAATTGAAATTTCTCTTTCCAATCTCCAATTTAATTTTGGTTGCACCTTTGAGACAAGAAGTTGGTATCTCAAAGGGGTTTGTAGACGAGAATGATTTGAACTATATTTTTATTCTAATGTTAATGTTCGTGTGGCAGAAATAGAAACTCGACATATGGCCCAGAACATTGTACAAAAACAAAAGCATTGTCAATCTCGACCATAGGGCTTTTTTTCCTCTTTTTGATTTCATCATCACTGGTAAATAAAAAAAAAACAAAGGCCTGGGGGGAAATGTTTCACAACGAGGTTTTAATTCTGACTTACAAAAATGAGAGGAGATAACAAACAAATTAAAACAAATAATCAAGTTTGCGAAAAATATTTGAATACGGAAATTCTGGAAAAAAAACACGTAAGATAAATTTATAACAAACCTGGTTCCCAGATTTTCAATTTTTTAGTGTGGGGGAGTGACATTGGAAATAAATTGTGGGAGAAGTATAATCATACGGTGATTTCAAATGCATTTTTTTGCTTGGAAGGATTTTAAACTTTTGAAAAATATAAGGGAGGGGCAAAACAGGTAAAGTAGTGGCCTCATTTACCTCGTTTTCAGAAGGGTTTCTTAGATCAATAACATAAGAGCATCATTAAGTATAACCCGACCTGAAAATTAATTTGCCGCTGTCTCAGATGCAAAACCGAAAGAAATTGTGGCCGACTACCATGTACGAAACATGGTGGCCGTCATCTCAATTTTTTTTTTAATACAAGCAAAATTTTCCAAACTTTCTTACTTAATTTAATTAGCATTGCATATAAAGTTTTACAAAATGATGGCCATACGACACAAGTTTAAGATTTCCCGGCCATTCTAAGTGGCGGTCGTTACAGGTTTTTAAGAAAGTGGAGAAGCTTTGAAACATAAAAACGCATTGTTTCCAGTAGTTGTGTCTACGGGAGACAAAAACGCGACGTGTTTTTTGCTAGTCAATTAGACAAATGTTGCTTTCCAGGCCTACATTTACAACCGGAGGGTAGATTCACCGGAGAATGGACGCACACACAAACAAAAACACAATAACAATAACTTATATAAAATCTTGTTCACACTAACCAAGTTAAATAATTCTCTAATACAAAACGAACAGACAGATTCCGTTAAAATAAGATGTTCGTATAGAAAAAAAAAATCTATTAAATAATTCTCAATGCATGGCGTGAAAATTAATCATTTGAAGATTAAACGTCGTAAAATACGATAAAACATCGTATTCAGATACGCCTCGCTGAAATAACAGTAAGATTTAAAAAAGTATTTTGACCAAAAAAAAAACAAGTGCAAATTAAGTGGGAGTGTTTCAATAAACGCTCTCCATCGTACTGCACTTTTTTGCCAAAAACAACAAAAAATAGATTAGAACTTCTAAGTAAAGAGGTCAAATATTTACTTTAATTAGATGAATAAAAGAATAAGACGCAAGGGGATTTTTTTTTATTTTCGCACATTAGGTGTTTAGTATTGCGTCAAAAAATGGTCTAATTGATCATTAGAACAATTACTCAGAAGACAAAACCAATTATTATTGCATCGTTGGAATTCTATAAAAAAAGCGTAGTCTTGTATCAAAACAGGGTAAAAGGGAACATGATATCGGAAGGAAATAAAAAAGTAGTTTTAGGAATGTTAAAGTATTTAGTCAAAGAACCACCTCTTACCCCCTAATGAGAAAAACACTTTCATAAAGAAAACAGGGCTTTAAAAACAACACAGTGTAAACTGCACTGGAAGAAATGATTAGTAATCAGGTCATTTTTCTGATTTAAAAACCCTACTGGCCTGTCAATTACAGAAAGAAACTGTTTTTTTCGGTATGATTCATAAACGAATTCACATTTGATGCGATATATATGTACACAACACAAACACATACACAGCAAGTTATTATTCACCTAAAAATAAATAAACCACGCACTAATTAGGACCAAAAAAATGCACTCGATAAATTGAAACGCGATTGACATGCGTTGAATTAAAAGTTCATATTCTAAAAAATGCTAAGTTTAAACAATTGTATTTCCTGACATATTAATCCAAATTTTTGCATCACCGAAAGAAGTCAGAGAAAATTTAGAATTCAATATATAAGTATCACAAACTCTTCTTTGTATAAAAAAGAATTCAGTTGACTACCTCAAATATCCCTGCATGCAAAACCAACATACACCAAGTTAGTCCGTAAAACACAACTTTTTAAAATAATCTCATACCAAAGTAGTTACAGCATATTCAACATTCTAAAAAGTGTTCCAACATTAACCAACCAGAGATTTCAAAAAGAAAAACGAGTCATAAAACGTTAACTGGTCTGTCAATGATTGGACTGCTTTAAGAGTAGGCTATACAAATTAGTTGATTTATCCAAGCTTCAGGGTGGCCACTTTATTTAAAGTTTAAATCCTGGGAGTTCTCAGATCTATTTCCAAGAATTCGACAAAAAAAAAGAATTCCATATATAAAAAGAAATAAGTGAAAACAGCTTCCATAACCTGATGACTTGAAAAACAGACGTAGCAGATTTAAAAAAAGTTAATATCAGTAATTTTTTATTTTTGTAATTTTCGAGAAGTATATTTCATTTCCAGGAGTTTTAAGAAGTTTTTAGGAGACCACCCTGAGCTTGGTATTGAAGTGTGATTCCCTTCTTTATCAGTAAACTACTACAAATCTTAGTCTTAAGAAGGTTGATAAGAAAAAAAATGCAAGCTGTGCTCTTTTTCGCTCAAAACACCATATAAACAAAAGGTTTTTCTTCCTTATTTCATTGTACAAAAAAAGTTATTCTGCAAAATATTTTATTCTACACAAAATATAGAGAAATTATAAAACTAGCTACAAGCCTAAAAATACAATATAATACTATTAACATAACATGTCTATTTCTACAACGTTTTAAATTAAAATAACTTCGTTGGTTTGTTTTTTCTTCTTCGTTTAAAATAACTTATAATTTAGATAAACATACCATTCTATAGGTCATACTTCGTAACCATCTAGTTTATATTACATTAAACTTTCCACTTTTTTATTATTAATAACAATACTAACAAGCTTATTTCCAGCTGAATAATTATTTCATAAATTAGTTTGCTTTTTTTTCTTCTTCTTTTTCTTCCTTTTCCTTGAAAACTATTTAAAGTAGCTTTGCTATATTTTGTAAGCAAAAAGACCCCTTAAAACACTGATGTACTTTGAAAGTAAGAATTTCTGTTTAAAACAGACTCACCATCACCAAAAAATTGTACGCATCAGCTTGATGAACATTCTTGTCATGAGCTACCGGTTTCCCTCAATTTTTACCTTTTTATCAACAACAGTGTATGCTTGCTCTAACCCATGCAAGTTCATATGCTTAAAGTACATTTGTTTAAGGCGGAACACTTTATTGCATATAGGACAGGTAAATTTCGATCCTTCACCCAGGTGAACTTTCATGTGGCTGTTCAGGTGATCTTTACGTACAAAGCCTTTGTCGCATATGGAACATTTGTGCTTTTTATCTCCTAAATGTATCAGCATGTGCTTTTTTAAATTGTGCCACACTGTAAATGTCTTCGAACATTCACTGCATGGAAATATTTGTGCATCTTTGTGCGCGTGGGCATAGTGCCGACTTAACTCTTTTGAATTTGGATAGTTGATGTCACATGTTTTGCAACGCCATCGTGAAGGACTTTGAATTGGTTTATCGATGCTGTGAACTTTTTCGTAATGCTGTTTTAGCGTGCTTGGCTCATCAAACACAATGTTACATTTCATACACTGCCAACTTGGGTTTTTTTTAACTGGCGTGGTGTCACAATTTTGTTGATGTCCCTGCAAACTGTGCATGTCTTTAAAAGTCAACTTGCATTTGTGACAGTTGTAACCTAAATAAAAAACAATGTTTTTTTTACTACTTATAATGTATAGATTCACTGATACATTGAGAATTTCAATTTAGTCTGCTACCAAAAGACCAAGACTAATGTCTTCCTTTCAACTGTATGAGATAAATGAAACTTTCTGAACATGTACAGTTACCTGCTATACTTTAAGCACCAGAGTTTGGGTGCTCTGTCTGAAAGTTTCATAAAAGTCACATTAAGCAAACCATTTAGTGTTGCAGCACGGAACTATCTTGCATTTAAATATTGTCAAATAATAATGTAACAATACAATACCTTTTTGGTGGTCATGATCTAAACTATTTTGTTGGGAAGCATCTCTTGGACTATGTTCACTATGTAGGGGACTATCAACCATGCTTGTGTCATTTTCGGATACAGATGGACTTCCTTCATTCCATGGACTAGCCATGTTAAAATCTTCATCCAGAATAGTAACTGGAACATCATCTTCATGTGGGACTGTATTTTCCTTTGGGCTGCTTGTTGCATCAGATTTTCTTTGCAGATTTTCTTCAGTAATGCTACATATATCAGGTTGTAAAATCTCTCCATTATTCATCATGGACATATAGGAATCATCTTTGTGCGTTTTCACATGGCGTTGATATAACTCCATTGTGCGGTATCCTTTTCCACATATTTTGCATCCAAACTTTCTATTGTAATGTGTTTGTAAATGACTACGAAGATGATCCTTCCGAAGAAATGCCTTTTCGCAAAACTGACATTTGTGTCGTTTTTCACCAACATGTATTAGCACATGTTTTCGCATGTTATACTTATCATTAAACCTCTTTGAGCAGTAACGGCATGCAAACTGACGATTGTTATCATGAACAGCTGTTTGGTGGTCAACCAGTAATTCCATTGTCTTAAATAACATGTCACATGTTTCACATTGATAGGGAAATTCTGGAGTTGGTTCAGGATGTTGATGCTTATAGGAAGCTCGTGTGGTTAAATCTTGTTTTGGTGGACTCTTCTTTCCTCCGGTTTCCTCTTTTGGTTTACGCAGAATTGGTGATACTTCCCTAGGAACAGGTTGACTTCTGTAATCATCTTTTCGAAATGCACTGGGATATATGTGGGGTGACTCTGGACCATAGTAATGATTTTCAGAGTCTATATATGGCCTTGGTGATCTTTTTCGATACTCAATATGATGATAACCGTTTTCATGGAAACCATTTGAGTGAGGGGGAGATTTATGATAAATATTTTCAGATTTTAAAAAATTCTCTTGATAATTTTTTTGCTCTTCTGTTTTGTAATAAATGGGGCTATTACATTCTTCATAAATTTGCTCCTCTAAATCAAATAAATAAGTTTCAACCATCATCTTGACAGACTAAGAAAGAAATTTTAGTTAAGACAAGAATTAACCATGTAACTATGTAACCCTAACAAGCCCACACATGTAAGAATACCAAGCATAACAAGGAACTAGTTAATGTAAACCACCCAAAGGAACAAAACAATGTTAAAATTTCGTTTTTAACCTTTGTAAAAAGCGGGGGAAATCACAATGAAATCAAGCTGTGGCATTTAAAAATGGCAAAGATCCAATTTTAAAAGGCTATTGCCTTCCAAGTAGTTGGGAACAGATATGCATAATATATGCTAACCCAAAGGAGTGCCGAAATATACACATATTTTTCAGTAAACTTGGATGTTTATAGTATGACCCCTGTTTATTTAAATTTTCAATATTTTAACACTATAGGAGCTGTTAAAAGTACCTTTAATCTGAGTCTCATGTTTCTTTAAACCATATAAAAATACTTATTAGATAAACAAAGCATATTGTTTTTCAAGTAGTCAAAGATTCATAACAACTGAAACATATAGTCATATAGTTTGCATAAAGGAATATCGAACTATAGTATTTCTATCACTTGTTTGGAGTCTAATTCATTTTATTATTTTGGGCGTTGATAAAGCCGTGGGTAGCATGACCAAAAGTCATTTTTGGTTGTTACTTATGGTGGTTTAAAGAAATTTACACTTGTATTTATACAAGCATTGTTCTCTTTTGATGCATAATCATACAAAATGGCCCAAAATGTTTACACCTAATGAAAGTGAAATCTAGGGTGTTACCATAATTCATGTTTTGTTTTTATGACAAATACAAACTAATCATCTATAAAATGAAATTTTATACAATACCTTTTATTGTTTTGTAATCATTTAATTGTGGTTGCAATTGGCAGCTACCATCACTCAATATTACTCTTAAGATTTTTCGTGGCAAACGTGTTTTCCTCTTTCCAGCTCCAACCATCTAAATGGCAAGTAATAAAGCATGCAAAGAATTGTAAAATCTTGTAACTTCTACAGGAAAATTAATAAGTACAAAATAAAATACTAATGATGGTGCACATTGACCTTTTTAATGACTTTAACAGTTTAAAACAACAGCTTTCTATACACATATTTCAACCTAAATTAAACTCACAATTAACCCCATAGAAGATACCTATGACACATCATAATAGACTCAAAACAAGTGTATAATATGGAGAAACATTGTATGCCAAAACAGCATGTGTAGACAAATGTTTATAAAATGTACCCACACGTGTAGGCACATAATAACAGGATCACATAATCCAAAATCGGCTTGCCTAAATATTTGGATTTTTCACTAATACAGAATTCAACAAACACTTGTTTCACTATATTTCATTAATTATGAGTGTCTGTTGTTTATATTTTCTGCCCCTGTGGCATACAGCATTCTCACTGTTTTTAATGTAAAATCGCAACATTACGTCACACAGAAACTTATATAAATTTGACATGTTGCGTAAAACAAATTTTAATATTTTCATTATTGTAGGTCTTATTTATTTTGTGGGAGTTTTCATAAAAAGTTAGTCTTTTTAAACCAGAATAATAGAAGTGATTTATATTAAGGATTTAGTTTCACTAATTTTGAAGGATATACTTTGTCACTTGTTTCCATGAAGGACCACAAAGGTAGTTTTACAGTGTTTAAAGCTCCCACTTGATCCACAGAAACCTTTTTTACTTTGAGATTTCTGCCCAACTAGATGACAACCTAATGTAAGGATCAAACCAATCACCTTTTCGACATGAGTTGAACGCTGTACTGATGAGCCACCAATAACTAATTATGTAATGAATAAATTGAATACTATACTGTAACTTGTTATGTTTTTACAATCTTGGGACAAAAAAATGCTTATATATTTAAGCCAGGGGCTAAATGTGCTTATTTTGCCTTAAATGTTTCTAATGTTTCTGTTTTTCGATGCTAAGAAAAAAACATAGAGACTTGCAAAAACATCGGAGCGTTAACACTAGTAAAAACAATGAATAATTGTTTCTTATTTCTACAAGACTCATTATTTTGTTACTAAATCTATAAAGCAATCAGGACAAGTACATTTTTAATATGTTCAACTTTAAAGTAAAGTCTTAGCTTTAATGGTCTAAAAACTACGTTCTTATAAAAACAATATATATTACAGTCAATTGACAAAAATGAGGTCGAAATTTTTCAAAATTTGCTGATATGAATCGAGAGATTTTGGTTGGCAGCATTCATCTTAGCAATTTATAACCTCTGAAATTTTGTTTTTTTATAAGCAACACAAGACTGAAATGCTTTAAGAAACAAAGCAACTGTTAAGTAACAATCCAGCCCAAGCAAGCACACAAAAGAAAGGATTATAAAATAAGTTTTGTGGGGCAAGTAAACAAGTAAATTTTATAAGATATCAAAGATATTAAACAAGTAAGCAATAGTTGAGCCTATACAAGAGAAAAAAAAAGATAGCAACATTGTATTGCCTAAAAGAAGATGTACCTAGCTGGCTAGTTAAATGTCTTTGTAGATAAAAGTTTACTTTCTAAAACTATTTTAAACTTATATAATCAATATATATATAGGCTTCCTTCTTTAATGGAAAGTGCCTTTTGAATATCTAGGCAATTTCAAACTATTCATTTTCTTAGTCACTCTGTAGTAATGAAATTTGTTGACGTAAGTAATCTTCTGAATAATTAATTTCCTCAAGTGTATCGATACCAAATTTTGTTGGTCCCATCCCCAATAATAAAGTATTATATCTTGTATTTAAAATTGTATCTTTTTATAAGGTAAAAGTAAAAGCAAACGCTAACTGGTGTATAAATAGCAAGCAGGTGTTCCTGAAAAAAATAAGTTACATATAGCTAGCTAGCTAATCTATCTAATCTACCCAAAACAGGTATCAAAATGTTCCTTTTTTAATTTATTGTTACTAATTTTTTTGTATTAAATAAACTTATAATTTTGGTAAGCATACAAGGGCAGAGTTACCATGTAATTATGTTGTTTTGCCTTTTTTCCTACACGTACGCCGCGGTTTTGTGTGTCGTCACTTAGCCTTTTTGTTTATAAACTTTTAAGTACTAGTTTGGCCCAAAATAAAAAAAAACATGTCTTCCCGTTTATTGAGAAAGCATTTTTAAATCCAATTTAACAAAATACGTCTTATTCTTACCTTAATTCAAAATAATTTAAAATAAATGCATAAATTCTTTTCCCTAAAAAAATTTCGGCCCAGGACCTCTTCGTCTCTTGCCGCTGCCATCGAATGAAAACAATGCTCAAAATACACGGAACCGAAAGTAAATTGCCTTTGTCTCCGCCGAAAATACATCACTCAAAATGTGTCGCTACGATCGGCCCTCAATGCATCTGTTTCTCTTGTTCCCCCGGGGCCTAATTATTAAAATTTCCCACCACATGTTTAGTTTCTTACAACAAAAAATAAAATTTTGAAAATATTGCCTTTCTCATGTTTAAAATGTTTAAAATCTTAGACATTCTTTAAAATATTTTTTTCAATTTCGTCATTCGCAACTCAAGAAACACAGTAGAAAAAACACTATAGAAAAACACTGTACTTCTAGGTATTATGATTTAGGTCGTTAACTTCTTCCTTAAAACTTCTATAAAAAAAGGTACAAAAAAAATTAAATAAAAAACTTTTGAACGTGTCCACAATTTTTTGTCTTTTTAGACTTTGGTACAATATAGTAAGGGCCTGTAGATCTGCATATATATGAGAGGTTTCGTGCGATTGCTCTGTTAAGAAAAGAGTGATTCAATCGAACCTTTATTACTAATATAAGATGGTTAAAAATATTTGCATTGTGTATTTTACAGACCAGATTTAAAAGTGCGTAGTTATGCTTATTTTGCTGATTATTTCTCCCTTTTTAAAAGTTTTTTAGATTTTTTAAAATATGTGTAAAATATGTTACAGCAGGATATCCGAGTGAAAAAGATAGCTATTTTAAATGGAAAAGATACCATATTCAAGCTATTATATTCCGGTCTGTGAAATACACATGTTCTTTTTCTGGTATTCTATTCATATGTAATAACTTCCTTTAACAAGTGGCTATTGATTTTCTTGAATAGAAAAATTTATATACAATTTAAGATAGGAATAAGAAAATGTATTCGTATTATTCTGTTTGTACAGTTTGCCACATTTTAAATTCTGTGTTACTATTAAATTTATGTATCGCTCTGCTTGGCTCTTTAAACTTCACTGCATAAATAAATATTCAGGTTTATTAATATTGATAATGTTAATTTATTGAGGAACCGCATGCATTGGTAAATTGTATGTTTTTTAAAATTTTGCATTTTTAAAAATCATTCATCCAGGTATAACGCTCCTTTACTGTCATTCCATTTATAAATTGCGTCGAATGAGAAGTATATATATATTTCTATGGCATTTTTGTTATAAAATATAGCTATAAAAAAATTGGGGATCTGGTCTGTAAAATACACATATATGATTCCAAAAAGTGCAAACATGCATTTTTTTCTTTTTTGTAGACTAATAAGAAACTGCTTTTATCAGAGCAATCGCACGGAATCCTAAATAATCTCTTACTAAAACAACAACTTCGTTATCGAAGTCTCTTGTGTAGAAGCAACACGTCTAAGTTCATCACACACTCGCAATGACCTGAGAATGAGCTGAATATACAATTTAGGATGAGTCGTCATCGCACGGTTCGCTTATCAGATTTATTTTATGTAAAGCCTTTTAAAGTTAAGGTTGAGCGAGACAAGTTTTATCTTATCTCATTTATTCCACACACGGATTAGATTTTGTAAGTTTTATTGTTTTCGCTTTTTGTTTTTGATGTGACTAATTATTTAAAGTTTTGTTTTTGTTACACACTTTGTAGCGCGTAAATATCAGTGAACAGTAAAAAACAATCAAGAACAACAACAACAAAAAAAACAACAACAACAACAGACATTTTTTTTCCTTCAGGCATTTTTTTTAACGTCAGTTGATTTCTTAGCTTATTTAAGTTCCCTGTTTAAATCCCCTAAAAGTATATGGCATAGAATAGCTTTCGCCTACATGCTGGAACAAAAGAAAAACATAATATTGGTTTAAACAGATCCTCCTGAACGGACAATGATATCAAATTATATACTTGTAATGTAGAGAGTTGGTGAATTAATAATTTTAATCTTTGCCAGTGTTTGGAATGTATTGCCCAACAAACAATTCAATGCCGTTCTAAGGCATTATTAAAATCTTGAAATGTTGATATTAAATTAAATATGTTAAAACTGAATACTCTTGACGCAATCGCATTGTTGTGGCTCAAAAGAATTTTCTAGAAATTTGGGAAATACACAATATAGATAAAGATACAGCTACATGTCCAAATATGGGTTGTCAAGCCAGACCATTGCTAACCTTTCAAGAGTGCATCATATTTGACAACTTTATTACTAGGAATCTTTTAAAACCTTTTTGGTTTCCAATAAAGAAGGAACATTACTAAATTTAATGTTTATATTTCCTTGTAGAAGATAACCAGATTTGTCATACTTCGAAGAAAATAATACACATTTTGCTAAATAAAAGAATTAATAAATAGGTGAATTTTTATAGGTTTGACAATAACATTCCAAGTTTAGACCTGGTTACAAGCCTCTTCCTGATCCAGAGGCTGGAGCTTCTGTTTGTTATCTTGATGAGACGGATTGTTTGATGAGTCAGGGTAATAAAAAAGGGGGTCGGGTAACGTGTCCCTAGATTTGCCGTGACCGAAATTAACCCCTTAATACCTATAAAATCATCAAAGCGTGTTTGTTGTTTCAAGAAAGTCAATTACGATATTAATAAGTGGACTTACCTATTGTCATGGATTACACCCTTATCACCAGGTCCTTTTATTGTACAAATAGTATTATTAAACAAAGGAAGTCATGAAAGTGGGTCTTGTAATTTCATAATTCAGGGATATTATCAGTGGAATTGCGTCAGCATATTATCGGACTTTGACCTCTGTATGTGTAAAGCTGAAAGCGTGGGCGAGTAAGCGGACATTCAGGTGAATTTAACCAACTAAAGTAAATAGAACCATATTTTTCAAACAATTTGCTTTCTAGATAATTACTTTAAGTGGATAAATTCTGGCGAGTATTTAATTTGGCGAGTGACCAAAATGGAATATTTGGCGGGGATTTAATTTGGCGAATGATAAGTTTTAAAAATTTTGGCGAGGATTTAATTTGACGAATACAAAAAATGTTTACTTTAGCGGGGATTTATTTTGGCGAATGACACAAAGAAATGAATTTTTATGTCTTGAAATGTTTTATATATAATATAATTATAAACGTATATACGAACGAAAGTTCTTTTTTTGGGGTAAAAAAAAACATTTTTTTTCTTAATTAAAAAAACGTATTTTTTTTTAAATTTGGCGAAGGGTAAAATTATGTTAAATTTAGCGATTATTTTATTTGGCGAATAGTCAGTTATCAAAATTTATTGCGGGTATCTAATTTCGCCAAAATTCGCCAAATTTGCTAAATCTAATTCTCGCAAAAATTTATCCACTTAAAGGTATTCATTTGACCAAATAAATTTTTTCATTCCTTGATTTCTTTTTTTTAAAAAAAAGAAGTAGCAAGATTAAAAAAGAACAAAAAATATTTGTGTAAAATATTGACATAGTTGAAAAATCTTTTGGAAATTATTACCCACAAGGCTTAAATTCTGATCTTTCAAGGGCTCATTTACCCAACTGTCTCGTTTTTTGTGAGAGGTAAGTTGCGTCTTGATATTCCTCCCCTAATCAGTGATTAGAGGTGTGTTGGACAAAAGAAAAACTCATCAATTTCGATTACAAGGCTTATTTGCAGGTTTCTTCGTGGTTTAAATAAAAAATATGTTTTTTTAATGTGCACAGAATAAAAGTTAAAAGGATTTTTTTATCGGTAAAAAAATGTCTGCTGTAACGTGTTTATAAATGCGACAGGAAACAGAAACTAAAGGAATATAATGAGACTTAAAAAAATTCTTAATATGACGAGAATATGGACGTGGTTATTGAATATTAAATATCGATAGATTAACGCAAAGTAGAATTATTTATTTATCTGGTTTAATTTAATATTTTGTTAATCATGTGACCTTTTTTAAAACAAATGTTGTGAATTCCACGGAGTGAATTAAATTGATTTTTTAGCCCAGCGTAATGAAGTCTTTTTTCCTGGTGTATTTAAATTTTTTAAAAGGAGAACTTTTATTTACTGGAAACAAAAATATTTGTTGAAAACACCTGCCTTTTTTTGAAGATAATAAAAATGTTTATTTCTCGTCGTTTATCGACCTTGTTTATCAAAAGTGTTTTTTTTTGTTCTTGGATTTCTTCAGCCTATGGTTTTGTTTTCTTCTAAATGGTGTGTTACTCAATTTTTTGTTTTGACTAAGCAAACAAAATTAACAATATAAACGAAAACACCAAAACTAAATAAGACATATAACATAGCCTTTCCTTTCCTCATTGTTCACATTTTACTGATCCACTTGACAATTGACAATTTAACAACTAGTTGACAATTTAACAATTAGTGTGTGTACTACACACACTAGTTGTTAAAAAACAGGTTGCTAAGATACAGTAACGTTTTGAGTTATCGGGAGACATGAAATAGTTTTATATTAACTCACGTTCAACGCACCTGTGACAATTTTAGTGCAAAGTTATTATTCATTTATTAAACTACTGCTTAATTCATACATATCTTGTTACTACAAGATCATGTACACTAAGTACAATTAGTATTTAGTGTCCAGTACTTAGTGTCCAGTACTTAGTGTCCAGTACTTAATCTCCAGTACCTACTGACCAGTACTTAGTGCCCAGAACTTCGTGTCGAGTACTTAGTGCCCAGTACTTCGTGTCGAGTACTTAGTGCCCAGAACTTCGTTTCGAGTACTTAGTGCCCAGTGCTTCGTGTCGAGTACTCAGTGCCCAGAACTTCGTGTCAAGTACTTAGTGGCCAGTACTTAGTGTCGAGTACTTAGTGCCCAGAACTTTGTATCCAGCACGTAGTGCTCAGTACTAAGTGTTCAATATTTGTGTTCATTGCTTAGTGTCCAGTACTCAGTGTCTAGTACCTAGTGTCCAGCTCTTTGTTCAGTAGCTACTGTTCATAGCTTAGTGTCCAGTATTTGCGTCCAGTACTTAGTGTTCAGCACTTAGTGTCCAGTTTTTACTTACTGGAAAGCAACTTGCGTTCTGTTTAGAGTTCCGATAGCTAGATCAGTTATTTAATATATTGGTAAAATACGGTTAAATAGCAAAAATATTCCTGAAATCCGATATTGTCAGAAATTTTAATAAATATAAGAAACAAACGAGAAATTGGATTTGGCACGTGTCAAAATCAGTTATAATATTATACAGTTCGAGGAATTTTATAAAAAATTCGTTCCGAGTAAAGGCTCTGAAATGCATGGGAACTATAAATGTAGATGGTGTCTAGCGGATGAATGCGTAAGACTTAATGACTGTCATAGCAAAAAGATCAGCAGCCTCAGACCTTAGCATCTTATCTAAAAACTTTAAAAGTCTTGCAATATCAATTTTTTACGAATTATTGCTAAGAGGTCCCTCAGCACCTTAAGCCTTTCGCACCTTAGCAACCTTTGTCGACCTTCACAGTCAGTTAAAATTAGGCTATAAAATGATTACTATGCTATGAAATAGTTATCAACGAATTTGAATTGTAAGTATAGCTTTCAAATTATACAAGTTTTCCATGACTACTCATGTCGGAGAGAACAATGCCTATTGTTTGTAACATATTTTTCCTTTGTACATGACCTTGCAATTTTTTTTAAGTTCGGAAGGTGTAAAACGCAGACTACAAATGCAATGCAATTTATATCAATTATGTACCCTCTTTAAATTCGTTTAATGACAAAAACAAAAAATTATCAGAACCGCCCTAAAATTTCCAAACGCTTCAAATAATTGTTTCTAAATCACCAGTCACTGTTTTTACTCAATGTAACACTTTCTTAAACTATGGTTACCTTGCAGAACAAAAGACGAAACAACAATAATGCAGACATCGGAAACCACTTTTTAAGGTTGCTAGGTTTCTTGCGGAGTCCGTAGTTGACATTAAGAGCAATTTTATAGCCACTGATAATAAAAAGATTAAAAAATGTGGTGTAGTAGAGAAAGAAAATGCATCAAGGTTATATACCAGTATATTTTATTGGTTTACATAACACTCCAAGCAGAAAGAGACAGTGGAAGTTGAATTTCACCTGATGTATCTTAGTGCATCTAAGAAATAATACACGAGTTAGTTTTCTTTGATATACCGCAGTTATTTCTCAAATTTGTCGAGCAAACTGAACATTTGATAAAATGTGGAATCTTTAGATTCATACAGCAAACAGTACAGTCAAAACAGTTTTTATTAATTTTGTACTAGTTGACCTCTGCTTGGAACAGAAGCTTATTAGTACAAATTAAAAATTAAGAAGACTTTGACCGAACATTAATACCACCAAAACATTAAAATTCTCAAATTTTTAAAAACATGCAAAATTCGGAAAACGTATACTAGCTGGCTAAACTCTTTTTTAAAGATGCATGTCAACAACCGAAGCAACAGTGAGCTAAATGAGTAAAGAAAGACATGGGAATATGTATTTTTGATTAATGCATGAAATTCAAGTAAAGCCGCATTATAAATCACGCTATGAGATGGTTGCCATATTCAATTCCTAATTTTTTATTTATTAATTTCTAGACTGAAGAAAACAACATTGTAATTATCACGGAAATTGATATTCATGAAAAATGAATCTGTAGGAATTAAAGACTGGACGTGAAAATTATATAGTCGCAGCCGTGGTTTTAAAAAATTAAACGTTTCCATGCAGAAAAGCTTGCTAAAACTGACAACGGACTGTCTTTGATAAATAATATAAATACACAATTAAAAACTAATCTAACTTTGTCCTAGTTTCATGCTAACTGAAGTGTCTTTATAATTTGTGTCAAAGATGATTCAAATTCTAAATAGGCTTAGGGTTAAGAAGGGTCAAAACATTTCTAATTCAAAGTAAAAAGTAGATAAATTTAATTCTCCAATTTTTGGAACAATGCCAACGAATCGGTTGAAATTAAGGTCAAAGAATATTCTGCAGAAATATCTGCAAACCAGTCAAAGATATATTCCAAGTGCCGTTACGACAGAAATATAAAGCAATTTTACCAGAATACGTCGACTGTAAGAGTAGATTTGGCGTTTCATTTTGACAAAAAGCCAGACGTACCATCATGTAAACATGTTTCGAACAAAGCAAGCACTCATTCTTTGACTCTACACTCCACTACTTAGGATACCATTTACAGAGAAAATGCGAATATTATTATTGTGAGTTTACCTTCAATTAGTAACATACAAATGAAAAGAGTTTCACTAAGTACAGCTAACTAAAACTTATTCTTATTCTCTTCTCTAAGACATCAAAAGGATTAAAACAATCCACGTAGATTAGTCACTTATTGGTGTGAGATATCAGGACCCTCGCACCAAGTGACATGTACCTTGACCCCATATTTTGTTAAATAAAAAACAGAATGTAAAAAAGATTGCAGTTTAAAGACATTAACCAAAGGGTGTTTTCCTTATCCGCTCATAAGAAGGAAGATTTCAGGAAAGAAAGAAACATAAAATATAATATAGCAAAACAATCGATTGTTGTTGTTTTTGTTGTTGTTGTTTTGTTGTTGTTGTTGTTTTGTTGTTGTTGTTGTTGTTGTTGTTGTTGTTGTCCAGGCACATAGCCTTGCCACACAAAAACTTTATTGTTGTGTTTATTACTACCCTTGAAGAAAGATTAGCTGGCTTATCAAAAGTTGAGCTACCATATACAAATTTAAATGTTTGTCAGGTAAGAAAATCTCAGACTTGCCACGACCAATTAATTATAAAACAATAAAAATATCTTTGAAACAAACAGGAAAAAAAGCAAACAAACAAAGAACAAAAGACAAAAGACAAACAAATCAACAAATCAACAAATCAACAAATCAACAAATCAACAAATCAACAAATCAACAAATCAACAAATAAACAAATAAACAAATAAACAAATAAACAAATAAACAAATAAACAAATAAACAAATAAACAAATAAACAAATAAACAAATTAACAAATAAACAAATAAACAAATAAACAAATAAACAAATAAACAAATAAACAAATAAACAAATAAACAAATAAACAAATAAACAAATAAACAAATAAACAAATAAACAAATAAACAAATAAACAAATAAACAAATAAACAAATAAACAAATGAACAAATAAACAAATAAACAAATAAACAAATAAACAAATAAACAAATAAACAAATAAACAAATAAACAAATAAACAAATAAACAAATAAACAAATAAACAAATAAACAAATAAACAAATAAACAAATAAACAAATAAACAAATAAACAAATAAACAAATAAACAAATAAACCATTATTATTAGGTACAAATATAGATTGGAACAGGAAACAAAAGAGACAAAACATTACAGCGTTATATTTCCCAATAAGAAAACAAGTAAACAAAATATGAATACAACAGACCGTACGTTAAGTGTCTTTGTGTCTTCAATAAGTTGTTCCCTCATATAAAAAACAACAGCTTTACCCATCAACCTAATTGTTATGTCAACGTAAGGATATACCCCTTCGTCTTTTGTTTTCCATTGTTCTTAGTAAGTGATTATTATTATTTAAGTAAATCTCATTGCATAACAACTAGCTCTTAGTCAATCGGAAAACATGTCAATATTTTTTGCTGTCTTTTAATAAGACTAAAAACAATTTTGTTTCCATGAGTATTTTCTTTGTTTAAAAGGGAAAATCTTTTCTTTACTCGATTGAGGTTTGAGCACGAACTTGTTAAGAGTATTGAAGCGTGTTTGATTAGGCCACGTAAAGATGGTTAAAAGTTTATTACATTAACCTAAATTTTTTGTTTGAAATATAGTTTTCTTTTTTTTTTTGCTTTAACAAACTCTAAACATAAACTTTTAACATTTTTTTCAAAGTTTAGCAAGTTTTGTACTACAAATTGTACACATTCACGAATAATAAAAATATCACATGGAACAAATTTTTGTTCAATATGTAAATTTAAATGTCGAGACTTGCGTACAATTTTAGAAGTGGTTCAGTGATTAAGTGACACCAATTGTTTGTATGATAAGCAAACCGTCCAAACATTACTTCCAACCTCAAAAATCCGCAAAATATGCAATATTGAACACTTAAATATTTAATAACAACAAATACTTTTCAATGGGTTAAGGTTCCTTTATTAATAACCCACGCGAAAACAAAATTGTTTTGGGACAGATAAGGAGTGCTAAATACGTCAACGAAACTTGCAGTTCTTAAGTGATATCAACGGTGGTATCATCACTTGAAATTTCATTCATTTAGGAAAATAATAGCGGTAGATGTAGTTATAGACATGTGAATAATCACGAGCATATACAATTATAGCAAAATGAGCGTGCTCTATCATTGGTTCTTCGTAAAGTCAACAAGTATTGAACCGACAAATAAAGTGAAAATTTTTTCTGACAAAAATTTTGTTCGCAAATTATGTATTACATATATGCATATTACATTATTTTATAGAATAATGGGTGCAAAAAAATTGAACAAAATTTTGAAAATGAACGTCGAAATCCGCCGTATGTTATAAATATTTTGACCGACTATTTTGTCCGCTATTTTCTTATCCGACGAGTAACCGTGACTAAAACCGGCTTAAGGATAAACGCTGAGCCATCACTAATTCCCATGAACCATTTTATATATCCGATTTTATTCAATTGACCTTTTTTTTAACTCTTACCGTATGTTTCTACAAGAACATAAATGACTACAAAGGCTTGTACCATACATAGTTCGGACTATAGTTCCGAATTGTGGTTGAATATCACTTACAGCTTTAAACAAAGTTTAAACAAAGTGCACAAAAGCGAAGCGTTGGTATATTTTGCTTCCCGAACCACGTGAGGAACAATACTTGCTATATCAAAGCAAGCTAATCACTGCACCTGTTTAAGTATCGATGCAGCCAACATAAAATTTACAACAGGTTGTATGATCGTACGTGAAAGTTTATCTGTATCTCAATGCTAGATACCTGAATGCTATGTTTAATAATTATAGAGAAATAAATGTGTTGTCTAAATAAAATATGAAACAAGATGATATGGTAACGCAACCACAATTTGCTGGTTTGTTGAAGGTAAGAAAGATTGTTTGAATTTTTAATTCAACATATTAAATTGAAAATTGGGAAAAAATTAAGAAGTTTGAAATATTTACGTTGAAGGTACGATCACGAAAGAAAGCACAAAAAGCGCAAGAATATGATAACACGGGAATAAAGCAAGCTGAAAATATTTTTTCGTACATCAATGAAAGCATAATAATTTAGCTGAAAGTTTGCAAACATCCAGATCAATTTACATGAAAGTCTTGTCAAAAGATTTTTACTAAGAGAAATATAATAACAGTTTAAAAACAATACTTTGGTTGTGTTGTTTTAAAAATTAAAGACCGGGGCAAATCAAGGCAACTTTTTGAGCAACATCACCCGTCAACATTTGTTGATGAACATTTTGACTCGATTTCCTATGAGTACTCTAAATATGTTGATCAACATTTATAAACTTTTTTAAAAATGTTGATCAACATTGTTGATGAGTTTTGTATGTTGCTGCGATTTGCTATAGCTATCAACATTTCTGGCAACATTTTTCAGTATTCGAATCATTTAATTGCAAATTTGAATGTTCTAACACGAATGTTCGAGTGTATACACGACTTGCATGAAAAAAAAATCAAAACATAGAGATATATTCATTTCAAAAATGGCGGAAGTCACTGCGGTGTGATATAAGGCTCGATCAACTGTAAAATATGTTTGAATGAGTTGTAATCCATCCTCATCATTTCTCTATACGTTCTTGTATTCTCAGCCCTTAGCTTACTAGACGAGGTTTTCATAGACTCCTTCCTCTTCCCTTCTTTGAAGCCATTTTCTGGTAGTGCCTCGCTTTCTTTTTTCATCGTCATCTCTTACCAATGCCAGCAATAAACATGCTGCAGCTTTCTTCTCCGCCATTTTGAAAAAAGAGAATGAATGGCCACGTTTCAGTAGAATGTAGTTGCTAGAAATGTTGACAAGAATGTTGACGAGGGTATAGCAAATCGTACCAACATATTGCTCAAAATGTTGACGAGAATGTTGACCGAGAATTTTGATCGATTTGCTCCGGGCTTAACTTTATATTTCTTTAGTGTAGTGTGAATTGCAGATGAGACTGCAGGTCTCAAAATATATTATTTAAAACCAATACATTGTTGGTCTTCGACTTACATATGAGTTAGAAATTGTTAATTTAATACGTTATGGTAATTAACTTCCTTAAGATTGTGTATTTAAGTAAAACTATCCTGGTTTTAGATTCGGTTATATACTTCTGCTGGTGTCGCTGATAGTACTTTTCTATCCTTTTTCCTCATTTCTTTCTTTGTAAGAGTTTTAAAATCAAAACAAATTCCAAAATGACTTCCTTCCTCTACATGAAACACCTTTTGTTGGCAAGTCTGGTCACGTTGGCAGTTCATAAGGCACACCAATCGAGATATGTTCTCCACTGAATTATTTATTTCGTCTTTATACACAACTCGACTGAAACTTCTGAAATAAGTTTGCATGGCTAAAAAAACACAAAAATTTAGCACCATGAAAAAGACATAAGCCGAGAAAACCAGCCGAAAATAAAACAATAATAATACAAAGAATAACAGCAACGAAAACAAAACAAAAACAACAAAAACACATTAACAACAATAACAACAACAACAACAACAACAACAACAACAACAACACAATAACAACAATAAGAACAGCGACGACAACAACAACGAAAACAATGTATAATTTTTTTTAGCTTTGGACCCAAAACTTCGTCACATTAAAAAATATTGACCAAAGAAAATCTTGATGCTTCTATAATTTCCTTATAAGGGGTGCAATATCACAAGGAGACTTTGTGATCATTTACCATCAAGGTGATATTGGTGCAGAAATAGAATATTCAATTTCTCACCCTTTAAAAGGGTAAGGGATTTAAATTGTCGCTATCAATCTTAGAGCATTTATCTCTTCGTCAAGCTAGGTGAAATTATTAGCTAGCTGGAGAGTTTTTATATGATCATTGAAACAGAGAACAGCTTAGCTTTGTTGTCTGAAGGTTTTTTACATGTCAAAGGAATTTTGCAAAACAAAACAAAACAAAACAAAAAGTAACAAAACAAAACATAATAAAACAAAACAAAACAAAACAAAACAAAACAAAACAAAACACAACACAACACAACACAACACAACGCAACATAACAAAACAAAACAAAACAAAACAAAACAAAACAAAACAAAACAAAACAAAACAAAAACAAAACAAAACAAAACAAAACAAAACAAAACAAAATAAAACGAAGCAAAAAACAAAACAACAATGACAAAGAAGAACAATAAGAACCAACAGCAACAAAAACACCAACAATCACAGAGCTTACCATTTTGGTATTGTGAGTATGCGTGTTCTGTTTCTTTTTTTTGTCCATTACATGGTGGTTTATTGCAAATTCGCTCTCGTGTTTTCTGGCCACAGCTTTTAATATAGTCGCTCCAATCGTTAAATTTATTTTGACCTATGTAAGAAAGTAAACTTAATTTTCTGGTAACTAATATGGCATATGGCATGGCAATAACATTAGATCCTATGTATCTTTATCTTTTACAATGACCAACGATTGTAAACACCTTGATCAAGCGAAAAAGTAGAAGGTCCTCTCATGTGTGTATTTTTTGAGGAGAGAAACCTAGTGAGAGGTATAATTTGAATTAATGCTTTTCTTGTATTGGCTAACCTCTTGTAGCTAGAAAAAGTGGCAAGTGTGATTGGAACCTTACATTTTCACTGTATTAAGGTATTGTTATATTACCCTATTTCTTTACGTGATAAATTTGTTGTCTTTCTTACCAGGAGAGTTTTCATAACTTTTTCGTAGTCATAAAAATTGATTCAGCTTTCGATTAAATTAAAATTTCGATTAAATGCATTTGTTCTAAGTTCTTCTAAATAATGGTGTTGTAATAAGATTTTGTTTACAGAATAAACTGGGTATTTAACAGAAGTGATTTAAAACAACTCGAAAAATATTCAAGCTGCGAGAGGAAATTGCTCATTTTAGTCATGCAGAGGAACGAAAGATCAAAAAAAATTACATAAAAAATTATAAAGCTAAAAAAAAAAAATTAAAAAATTTGTGGGAATGTGTGAAAATAACAACTGGTGTAAAAAAATTTATAAATATTCGGTTTGTTTCAAGTCCTTGTAATAATTCTCAATTATAGATAATTCGTTCGTTTCCGATTTTTGCTGTTCTTTTTTACCAATCTTTGTACACAACACTTGCGCAGATGTTAACGAAGTTTTTACGTGAAAAAAGTTTCTGATCGTTATCATCATCAAAATCAAAACAAATTAACAACATCCTAGAATTTTACTCTCTTTTATTTTTTAACACAACGAAGCAACTGGGAAAGAGGGAAGTGTGATCAGGCAAAGTCTACCACACACCTTCCCCTGTAGCTGTAATGTTCTTTAAAATGTCGAGAGCGTGATCGCGTAAATCTCTGATTTCAACGACCCTTAGGTCAGATTTTGCGGACAATTTTGTATTTTATGTTCGGAATATATAAGTAAAACAAAAAAAGACAAAATGGCACGTTGTATAAAACGTGATGAGCACTGTGGTGGTTTACAGTGAGATCGTTTGACCGAAAATTGTTGACAAAAAGGGATCAGTTTTATTACTCTTTAGTGGTCACCTTGAAGGAACTAAGGTCAAAAATGTCATTTCTGTGACATAATTAATTTATTCTTGGAACGTGAAGTGTTATTGATGTGGAACGGGAAGGGTTATCGATGTGGAACAGGAGACTTTTGTGGTGACTTTTGTGAAAATTCGTGAAATTAAGACCACGTTAAATTTTACAATAATTGACTGTCCTCAAAAATAAATTCTTTCTCAAAACAATTTTGGTAAAATGGATTTTGGATACGACAAAATGGACCGTGTATCACCATTTAATGTTTCAATTGCGAATTTCTTAAACTGTAAATTTAATTAAGGCCAAATGTTCTATATTACCAAATCGTCAAATATTAACCAGACATCTAGTTCCCAAATAACAATAAGTGCATAAAGGAAATATCAAATTTTTTGTCAAAAAGAAATTAGGATTGGAATAATTTTTAACAGAAATGTACAGATCAATGCTCAGTACAAGCTCGAACACAGCACCTTTTAATCGCTAAAACTATCAGAAATCGCAGCGCCGTTGAGAAGCAAATAGTACTGGGGGCGAGGCTGTATTCACTAGCCATTTTTTGTGGTTTGCATAAGCTTTGTGCTAAAGATGAACTTTGAGGCCTGGAACATGACAACAGCGAAGCCTCGAGATAATCCAGGGGCTACTGCACACATATTTATTAAGAATGATTACGAAACAAAGTTCTACTTTCTACTTTTAAGTGTAAAAATCTTCTGAAGTTTTGAAGAATACGAAAGCATGTGACTGTGGTATTGATTGAAAAAGAGGAGAGGAATAAAATTTTTAATTTTGTTATGTCAAAATAGTCATGCTTCCTTTCCCCTTTTCGGTAAACAAAGGTTCTTATCCCACTTTGAAACCAGTCACTTGTTTTCGTAACATTTGTACATTGTAAAGTTGGAAGAGTTTTATTAGTACAAAGCAAAAAATAGATTGCATATTAGAAAAGAATACCGAAAATATACTTCTTATTTTTTCTTAATGATCAACAACTTCTCTTTCTCCTTATTAGCTGCATTCTTTCCATTTTTTCTTTCGTTGTAATACTGATAATTTTATGTGATACATAGAGACCTGGCGACACCCTGCGTCACGCGGAAACATAGCCACACCTGTGTTACGCGTAAGCCTAGCGACACTACGTAACGCGCAGACGAATCCTTGAGATTTTAGAACTTTATGCGTTTCGGATACCTAGCGAACATTTACAAGGTGGCATAATGTAACATAAAAAATTGATAATCTAACAAAACTTACCGTTGACTAAACACAGAATCAGGTAAAAAAACGGAATAATAGTTACGACACTTGATTTTGTCATGTTAAATAAAAACAAACTTCCTTCAACGAATTTTTTTTATCTATTATTATAATCTATATCTTTGTAGAACTTTTCACGCCGTTTAAAAAGACAGTTAAATTAAACGGCACAGATGGTTGACTGGAAATTGGTTTTTATTTTTCGGAAGCCACATAACATCAATAAATTATTATTTTTTCACTTTTATTTCACAGTTTAAGTGACGTATTACAAACTCGTTCCCAGACTCCATTAACCTTGCATTGCAAGAGGAACAAGAAGTTACTGGGAATTATATTGGCACTATAGAGATAATTAAATTTACACAAAACTCCTCAGAGCCGACTTTTTACGATAAATTTTAATTTTGTTTTAGTTCAATTTTGTTTAAGAATTTGTTTTAACTAGTCGTTAGCCCGTGGAAAATCCTCGGGTTCGCCCGTCCTTTTTATACCGCATCACATGCATCTCTCGCTACTTGCGAAGCTAAGCTACCATTGTGCGTGACAGACAGACAGACGTAAACAAGTACTATAATATAGATAAAACTGTGTCCTTTTTATACTTGAGCAGCTAAGCCACCATTTTGCGTGACAGACAGACAGACGTATACGAGTATTATAATATAGACTAGCCGTTAACCCGTGGAAATATCCACGGGGTCACCCGTCCTTTATATATCGCATTTCGTGTTTCTGTAACAGGACGCAGTTTTCGCGGACAGACAGACAAAATACGGCTATTATTAAAGAGATATTTAAATAATTCGTAATATTTTTATTGGAACAGCAAGAAATATGAATGCAAAACAGAATTCCACCGCATAGAACCTACATTTTAAGTGAATGAAGCAATTCTAATTATAGACCCTTAAATAACCTTTTTATTAAAACAACAACAACAACAACAACAACAAACAACGAGAGCAATAACGATAACAACAACATCAACAACAACAACAACAATAACAACAAAATAAATAAAGATATTAAAACAATTAAAATAATCAATAATACTTGCTGCAAGTAATTACCCTTTCAAAATCTTCCATCCTTAGTTGGCGATGCATTTTGTCGGAATCACAATATCTGACCGAGAGGTCACTTCATAAATCACCAGCGGTTATAATTAGACAATTCCAATAAACTGAATCACTCACAAACGACAACAAAGTTGTTAACATAATGTCAAAATGATATGTGTGGCCAGAATAAAATTTTCTTTGTAAGTTTTTATAATCTAATTGGTTTTAAAAATAAGTGTGCTTTCCCAGAACATCTCTCAGACGGTATCAATGGAAACATACAAATTAGTCAATAATTAATTCTATTGTCAGTGACGTTGTTAGTCACTTTTCTTAACTTTCGCAAGTTAATTGACTTGATTTCGAGGCTTTTGGACTCTGAAAGTGTATTGTGAATCTAAATTGGATCGTTAGTTAAATTTCATCAGTTGAGCTTAGCAACTAAACACCCAGTCAGACGCCAGTCCAAACGGCGCCTGCTCTAAAATATAAATTTTTAGTAACCGCCTTTGTCGATTCATCATTCGTTTAAAACTAGACGAAAAGTGAAAAACAACGTCACTCGCAGAGATGATTAATTATTGGCAGCTTTTCAAATTCTTCTTGTCAAAAAACTTTCGCGAAGATCATTTTAACATTTTTTTTGCGAGAACTAACATTCGGGATAGGCCTAGGTATTGATTGTTATGCGTTCAAGGACGTCCTGAAATAGCGTGTAAAGTTACTCTAAAATGTCAGCAAATATAAAAAACACGTAATATTCGAATCGATTCAAAGAGTTGGGTTCCAGTTATAACTACGGAAACCTTAAAAGCCCCAAGTGATATAAAGGAAAAAGAATTATCTCTTAAAAGAGATTTCAGAAAAAATGAAACTTCGCGAGAATTAGCTTTTGCGAATAGCCTATTTCAATATATCTTGAAGAAATAAACTTTTGCGTTTGAGATTTTCCTCACTTTCGCGATTTGAGTCGAAAATTGCGAAATCGCGAAAGTGTCATCCTATAAAGGAAATTGCAAGCACTCTAGCTTTTAACATAAACTTGGAAATGTCCATGAATAGATAGTGACACAGAACTTAACAAATATGTTTTAGATAACCAGGAATCATGTAAAAACGCTATTAAATAACCTCGTTCCGAAGGATCTTTTATGTCTGTTCCAATAACACCATAGTATAAATGAAGTTGCTCTCATGATTACTTTCTCATTCTGTCTGATCTGTTTGTACGGTTATGCTAGCATGGCGTAGGAATCTATTTCATGTACTTTGTTGTTAAACATATATGCTGTTGTATTTATTCCCATCTGCCTTTCAATGCTCAACGATATATAATAGTCGAAAATATACTTAGCTGTGTCAGGACTAAAATAGCTAACCACCATTCTTCACAGAACAACAAAAGCACCAGCAGCAAACCAGCAATCTCTGCAGAATAATCAGAGATCCGACAGTAAATGAACCATAAGGTGGCGGAATATGTAGTCCGAATGATCACTATTAAAAAACACGGTGGCCAATACGTGGCATTTTTAACGACAAAATTTTACATTATTTTGAAATGAACATATTCGCGATATAATCGCGATATATTCGTGATATATTCGCTACATAAAAAATAAATAGCGAATAAGTCGTGGTCACAGGAACGTTTGTAAGATAGCAACAGAGACGCCATATTGAATATTGAGTTAGGTCTTAATGCTGTGTTTTGCTTTCAAATTTTTTGTTTTTGTTCTTTGCATTTTTAGGATAGTTGAATTTCTAGTTAAAATTCTAAATTTCAAAGTAAATATTTTTTGTTACGTTTTGTATAAATTTTAAACGCTTCAAGATTTTGGCTACAGATGTATTTTCTTCGGCTACTGCTCAATACAAGCAAACGCAACTTCGTCCCCGGGGTCTTGTGGCTTCAGGGCCGTTATCACAGTGTGGCAACGACAAGACAAAATGCCCTGGGAACGAGGGCAACGCAAATGCGCAAAGGAAAGGAAATCGGGCAATAGCCTTCACCAATGACATATTTTTAATTAATTGCAACCTTGCCCCCAGGGCTGTTCTACGATTACAAAATCTTGACGGGGCCCCTCCGTAATATTACAAAGCCGCCGTTAAAGAATTTAATGTTTTTTCATAACATCATACTTCTAAACTTTTTATAAAAGGTTAGCAAAAAGATACGGATGTCGTGCGAGTTAACTGTTTTGTGATCTAAACAGTTGTAGTTCATTGTCAGTAGTTGAAATAGTTTCCGTTTGAATTGATCGAGTGTTGAAAGAGTTGTCACGTCGTTGTCAAGGAAATTTGTCCCATAGTCTAGGTCCTCTAAAGTAACAGAGAAGTTAGCCCAATTGTACATCAGTTACTTTTGAGTTAAAAGAAGCTGTTACGTGAGAATCGACAAAGATACTTATGTTGTATCTCCTGAAACATTTTTTTAAATTATCTTAGTATCAGATTGTTCTCGATATTGAACATAAAAAATATAAAGGCTCTGATATATGCTTAGTTAGTATACATTTAGTTTTTTTCAAGAAAATTTGTTTTTCCTCCGTCATAGGAAATGTATTGTTTCTGTTAGATAAATAATTTTCAAACAGCCCAATGATTGTGTTATTGATACCATAATATTTTAGCATCTCTTGTAGAATGTTATGATCTACAGTGTCGAACGCATATACGTATTTTCGTCAAATGCTTTAGATATTTCATGAACGAGTTTAACAATTGCGTTATCAGTAGAATGACCAGTTAAAAAACCAAATCGATTTTAATAAAGAATATTATTTGTACTCAATCTTATTTCCATTAGCATTCAACTTTTTGGTAGGAGTTGAAGAGTCCTGGGACTAGGTTGGCGCCACTGTGCATTATCTGCGAACAAACCATTATTTAAATAACACGAACAATATAAAATCTCCACTAATATGGTTATATTTTAACCTCGTTCCCAGGGCATTTTGCCTTGTTGATGAAGTTTGACGTCTCAGGGGCCACAAGATCGTGGGGACGTGGTTGGTTATATTTTACCAGCGTAGCGTGTATGATCTTTGTGCGTGATTAGTATATACTCGTATTCCAGCTTCCTGAGTAGGCTGGTTCATACGATGCGTGTTTATTGTCAAAAGTCGCCGTCGGCTCCCTGTAACTGTGTCTCTGTGGCAACTACAATTTCGCCGGGAGCAGTTAACGACAAAGTATTCTGGTCATCAAATATTCGCTTATCGTATATATATATATATATGGACCATGACTGTGATTTGACAACCATTTTGAAAAATATACGGGCATTATTAATATGAGAACTAGCCGGGTGAACCAGCGTTGAGCGTCAAGTTGACCAGTTAAGTTTAGACAGATAAACTGTGCAATACACCAGGTTGAAGCTCTTAAAGCAAGTATATGTTAAGTCGCATAACAACGATTCAAATGAAAACACGGGTTACAGCCTATAGCAACCCGACCCAGTAAAAAACAAGTCACGCGACATTTTCTATTTTTGTGGAATAAGCTTTTATAAAAGTTTTAACATCGAGCTGATTTTAATAAAAACACAGTAAATTTAGTAGAGTTCATTACAGATTTAAAGCACTTCAGGCGTAATGTCCTTTTCTGGAATTAAATTTTCCATAGCTTGGTCTGAAATAAAAACACAGGCTTCAACTTGTTGTCATTGCAAACAGTCGCCAATCCTTTCTTGCTTGCGAAATAGTCAATGTTAAATTATTCGGGAACAACACCAGGATACGTTCTTAATATAGTATGTTAAATATTCAGGTAAACTGTTACAACTAGTGCTCTTTTTCAGGTGTAATGGTCCTTTTATAAAAAAACATTAATATCGTCCAGCTATGAGCTACATTCGCTTATAGCTGTGGCCTAGCCACAACCCAATTTGCAGCTTATCAGATCAGTGAAGATAAGAAGAAAAAAGAAACAATAATGTTGGCTATGTTACAAAGCGCTTATACCAAACTGAATAAAAATATTGTAGTTAAATCTTAAAAATATTGCTCAAAAATTTTTTAAAAAATTATCTCATAAAAAATAAAAAAATCGCTGATTTAAAATAATATATACAAAAAAACTTCAAGTTTTTAATCTCAAGAGAAGTAACCCAAAATCTAATTCGGTTTCAATATGTTTGTAATTATTTTACTAAAAGCCAAACCCATTTTCCATTCGTGGTCATCTTCAATAACATCATAAATTTTATGTTCATGTACAAAAAATGATTTCATGATACCTTTTTCTGCTGCTTCGAGCACCCCCATCCAAATTTTATATGCTACATATCGAACACGATTTTTTGGCGGTAATCCTGCTGTTGAAAGAATTTTTCCTTCCTTTAGAAGGTTAAACAACACTGTTTTCAAGTTGTACGTGGAGAAGCTTTTGTCAATGCTACAATTTATTATTCGATCTTCAAACATATAGAGAGACGGGCAATGCTCGCGAATGTATTTTGCCAACATGTAACCCTTTCGGATAAAATCGGGTTGAACTTGAAAAATCAAACTTTCCAATTTTGAAAAGGATACGCGCAATGTTTGGTTTACTTGAGTTGAATAAACGCTATCCTTAGGTTTAAGGACAATCATACAGCCAGATTTATCTTTCATTTCCGATGTAATAAAAGACAGATCTTCATTCATATCACACGGCCACCATCCAGGCATGTTAATAGCAGGTACAAGATCAACTGAAACGAGCAATCCTTTAAAGATTGGACCAAACCACTTTAGGTGCACTGTTGAAATTTTTGAAGCAGCATCATAGGGGCCGAAATCCCAAACAAAACCTAGATCCTTCCATAAGTCTGTGTTGGAAAGAACTTTGCATATGCCACTGTAAAGTACTGGCGAGAGCTTTTCAGAAGATAGGTATCTACTTTTAGAAAAAAATGCTGCTATAGGATCTTCTAAATATGTATCCCTTAGCATTACATTGCAGTAACCAGCTGGAGTGTTGCCACCCTCAATGATATCAACTTTACCAGAAAAACCTGTGAAACTTACTAAAATGTCATATTCATCTGGCGCATTCACCTTTGTTCCTTCACTGACACTTCCAGATATCACGGGAATAAACTTTAACCTCTCATCAAGTTCAGCCACAGCTAACGACACGCGCTTCATAAACAAAACAATTTTCTCTTTTATCAAGACATACTCTTGACTCTCCAAAATGGGAGGCTTTGACAAAAAGTCTTTAATTTTTTGTTCCATACCGTCTTTCCATTTTTTGTTCGCGAGCCAGCCATCTACTTCTTCCAGGCCAAGCTTCACCGTTGTCACATTATCCTCTGAATAATCAGACATACTTTCTTCGTCCCTCTGGTCGATTGATACCTTGTTCGTAACGGCATTTTCAATTTTTAATTTATCTTCATGTAGTTCATTATTATAGAAGCTATTAAGCAACAGTAACATGCTATCGTCCTCAAAATATTCAGCTATGTCCCTCGCAGTGTAATTAAATCGATCGACTGCATTAACATCTGCTCCGAGTTCAAGTAAATGTTTAGCTGAAGCTTTATTCTCTTGATAAACAGCATAAAACAATGGAGAAGCACCATACATATCTTTAGATTCAATATTGCCACCATAACTTAACACCAGATCTATTAAATCAGGGCATATTGCTTGCGCAGCATTATGTAAGGGTGACACACCACATATGTGTGATCTTGTTACGGTAGCACCAGCTTTTAGAAGTAAATTACAGATCTGTTTATTTTCTGCCATAAGAGCGTAATCTAAAGGTGTCAATTTGCAAACATCTTCACTGTTAATATTCGAGCCATTTGAAATAAACAGGTTGAGTGTCTGTTCAACTTCTTTTTCATTTGACACACCAAATACATCAGTACTGTATTGTGTATATTCACAAGTGAGATGTAATGGTGTTTTTCCCTGGTTGTTTTTAGCATTAATGTCAGCACCATAACTCAATAACAACTCTTTCGGGTGAATAATTGGCTTCAAAACCATGGATGCAACGTGAAAAGGTGTATTTCCATTTCGACTCCCCAAATTGATGTTTACATCAAAAGATAGAAATAATGACAAAGTTTTTTCAAACACTGACTTTCTATATTCTTGCCCATTGTCTTTGCATTCTTCTCCATCGGGAACTGAATTTTTGTTTTGATCCATAACTGCATTAACTAAATGCCGCTGTAACAAATCCGAGCTTACATTCGTAACATCTGAGTTAAATTTAACATGTCCCATATTTGCTTTTACATCCTGACAATTATAAGCAACCAACTTATGAAGTGGTGTGTCTCCATCTTTATCTAGTGCATTAACAGAACATTTTTGATTTATCAACATATCGGTAATTTCGTAACAAGAAATTGCCATGGCTTTGTGCAAAATATTTTCAGATTTAGCATTGGTTAAATTGACATCAGACCCTCTTTTGATCAGTTCTTTTACCACTATGGCGCAAGGCAAGGCTATGTCATTGCTCAGGTGACATGCATCTGAGTGTAAAAATCTCACAGCACAAAACAAGGGTGTTTCTTTAAACATTGTATCTTGAATATTCAAGGATTTTTCCACACCAGCATTAAATAAGTGAAATAATTTAGTGGGATTATATTTAAACATAACTTCATGCAAGGGTGTTCTTTTAGCGAAAGTTTCACTGTTTGGATCTCCACCATGTTGCAGTAAGTACAACAAAATAGCACCATCCACGTCAGGTTGGGTTGCCCAGTGCATGGCTGTCCACCCATCATACTGATCCTTTAAATTTATATCAGCACCATGCTCTATAAGAAGTTTACATATTTCCAATTGATTAGACTTAACAGCCATGTGTAATGGCTTAAAGTCATCTTCTGGTAAACCAATGTTAACATCAAAACCCTTCAAGATTACATTTTTTACCAGCTCAAAATCCCCTTCTTCTATTGCAGACAAAAATGAATCAATGTTGATCAAATCCATTGCACAAACAATCTATAATCAATGTTAAAAATATTTTAAATTCGTTGTGATTTATTACAATGCTTAGCGTTTTACAAGGCATTTAAGTTGTTGAACTACAAAACTAGACATTATATATCTTACTTTAAAGATCCAACCGACCCCTTTTGTATGTAAGGAAAGCCCTCTACCGAAAAATTAACGTGTTTTTCCTCTAACTGAATAAAATATAAAAATCTGTAACTCTAAAACGGACCTCTAACTGAATAAACAAAAATCTGTAACTGCAAAAAGGAATGATTATGAATGTAGTGAAGAAAGGAGCATATCCCATCAGCAGGTACAAGTGTATCGCAAAAAAAAGGAATGTAAAAAAATATTTTTTTTTTTACCTTTTATTACGCTCGTATTGTTGTCAACCATTGAATTGATGTAAAATTATGTGACACGTTTGAATTAGCATTCATTGATCATTTTTAGGGCGAATTTGTGTATTTCATCGCACTTTCGTTTTTACCTGGTACCATCTTTGTTGTTGGAATTACTACTAAGCTTGTTTTGTTTTTCCTGGACGCACACACCAAGGCAAAAATATAAGCGTAAGAAACTCATCATGAACTTCAAGAAAGTGCGGAATGTGTGCACATGAGGATAGCCTTTTGTCCTTTTTGTAGTCTAGTAAACCATACCATGGAGGAAGAAAGAGTAAACTAAATTCATTCAAAATATAGGTCAATAGCGATAGCAGGGAAGACAGGCTTGTATCCTTTTTAGCCTTTTTGAGAAAGTGGCAAAGGTTAAATATACATACCTGTCTTGTTGTCTCTCTTTTTCCCTGATAAACTAGAAGAGTAAAACTGAAACTTTCCACATAAACTAAGGAGGCAAAAATACTCATGTCTCACCTGCCCTGCTATCTTAGCCAGTTTTCACCAAGGTGATGATAGGTTTAGTATTGCTATCCTGTGGTACTCCTCACAACCTCACAATAGATTCATTACTTAACCTATTTTATTTTCTTTTATAGTATTTTACAGAGTTTATTATAAATACACTATATAACTTGATAATGTACTATACCTATGGATGTGTATATATACATAAACTCAGTTTATACCCAACAGAAACTTCTATGTTGTAGCATTGTGAAAATATATCTTAGAACTCAAATGATTTTATGGCACTGTCTGTAGTAGTGGTTAAACTCTCGAACTTTGTGCGAGAAGAACCGGGGTTTGATTCCACTGGTGGCGATTCAATATGGGCGAGTGAATGTTACCATAGCCCCGGATTAACTGAAGCCATGTGAGGAAAACTGGGTAGATGGCAAAATGTGTGGGCATGTTGCATTAATTGCATGTTGCATTAATTTTTTTAGTAGAGTGCAGACCCTAATTGGGTTTGCATAGCTCAAAATGAGCATAGATACTCTAGGACTCCCCATCTAAGCAACTGCCCCTCCTGGAAATAATAGACAGTGTATATCCCTTAATATTTGTGAGGCTAGCCATGTAAAATATACACATTTATCTATCTATCTTTAATGATAATGAATATATACCTGTTTTTTCTTTGTTAGAAATATCTCTAAAATAAAATGAGCCTTAAAAAACCCCAAAATTTTAAGAAAACTTTAAGAAAATCTCCAGCCTCAGTGTGGTAAGATTCAATTTTTGTAGGCCTTGATTTTTACATTTACAGTTATTAAATCACCATAATTTCAAAAACACAACACAATCAAATTTGATCCTAACAAAGTTTTTTCCCAAAAAATAACAAAAGAAGTCTTTTTCTCTTCATTATAAAATAAAAGATATTTTTTAAAAAATACATAACTATAACTTCAAATAAAAGAATACAACTAATTCAGTTTGAGAAAGTGAAAATAGAAACAAAAAATGAAGAAAACATTTGCTAAGAAAATTGGGGCTTAATTCAAAAAACATTTTTCTTATAAAAAACGTGCATGTTTTAGAACAAGGGGATGCACTTTCTTGTCATTTTTAAAAACCTGTTATCATTAGTAATGTATTATAAGGCATATATATTCACAAAATGCTCATGCGTTATTATATTCAATATGTAAACATGTTTAGCAATATCACTGAATCTTTGCATCAAGTAATACTTTAAGCTCATAACTAAGAAAACCAAAAACTTTCCCAAACGTATTAAAACCCATCAACGTGTTCTAAAGCTTCCTTTTCCTAATACTGACAATCTTGAAAAACAGAAGTGTGTCAATCTACAATCTGATATTGCTTATATTGATTTTATAAAGAATGTAGAATCATTTGCGTCAAAAATCTTCAAAGGACCACTGTATGTGTGTTATATGCAATCGATCATCATTTTTATTAAAAAGCAATGCAAAAAATAATGATACCTTTGGTGGTAAAAAGTATTTTGTCACACCAAAATGCTTGAAAAATGGGATACTGTCCCAGGCTGTTTACAATTTATTATAAATGAAATTCCAGATTACCTGCAATCATTAATATGTCTTAAAGCCGCACTAACATCGAAGCAATTGTTATTGAAAAATATCATTATTTATGTCAAAAAAATTAAAGGTGCATTCTTCTTATTGACCTGAATGACATGCAACATTTCAAAAAAAAATTTGGCCCCTGTAAAAGTGGAATATTGTCTGATAAGGAGGAGGTCAAAAGGAAAAAAGCAAGATTTTTAAGAGTCTGGAAAGTTTAGTAGACTTCTCAAACTGTTTCACAGTTCTGAAAAATATTTAGACCTTCACACATCATATTTGCTGTAGCTGAATTGATTCACCATAAAAATATAAAGACGTGACGCGTCATAAGCAACTTTGTGGTGTATGCATCTCTGCTATAACAGAATGCAATGGCTAAATTAAATATATGCCTTATATGCCTTTTTTTAGAAATACAAAATACAAAAGGCTCCAAAATTTAATTCCTTACCTATCCTCTTCTCTTTTTTAAAAGAAGTTTTGTAATTTCAGTTTTGTTTTACTGGATTTTTCTGTCCATGTGTTTTGTTGTTTTCAATGCAAAATAAGATTGTATACATCAAATCGAAATTAGTGTCTATGGGTGAGTTGCAAATATTTACAAAGTTGTACGTATATGCACATGCGTATTACATGACTTCAAATGCACTGGAATAGTTTTTTGTCAACTACTTTGTTTGAAAGCAGTACTTAGGATCTTTGATTATTGTGATCTGTTGTTTATATTTTTTGTCTCTACATATGCATGCACATGTCAATTCTATGGTAAGAGATGTGCTGCACAAATCTCAGGTTCTTTCAATCCTACTATATACATATAGTGTTGTTTTTGTTTTGTACATTAGGTGTAGAAATACAAGGATATGATTAGTAGATTATCCCCAAATCTAAAGATTTTTTGTAACAATTTCGCCAATATAAATACTGTTTTGCAGTTGCTGTAGGTAAGAAAAAAATAAATAACTATTTGTAGCTTGAGAAAGAAAATCTTCTTTCAATCTCATCTAGACTGTGTCAGTTCTAAACTCAAACTCCTTTGCATCAAGTCTGTCCTTATTTCTTCCTCCAATATTTAATATGTTTTTAAAATCAGAGTTATGAACAACTATGGAAGCTTTGATGAATCAATTTTGGAATAGTACCAACCCATCATCCTTGTCTGAAAGTCGTTACCTTTGGACAGACGCATTTGCTGTGTGCAACTATATAGCACTGTACACAAAGTATAGCAATAAAATATTTCTCCATAAAGCATTGGAACTAGTAGATAGTGTCCACTTTGTGCTGGGAAGATATAGTTTGCAAGAATCACGTAAGGTAACTATATGCTGTGTGAAACTAAGGAGTCATTTATGAAGCGAATATAACTATACTTAGGATATGTCACACTATATGTAAACTGTGCCAAAGTTTTACTAAAAAACTGGTTGCAACAACATAGAAAATTTTAATTATCACTTCAAAAAGTTTACGAGTTGAAAAATAATGGCTTTGTAAGTGTAATATATATACTTTCTGTTCTTTCGAATTGTTTAATTGTTCTTCTAAATTTAACTACTTTTCTCAAAAATTTGAAAATCTGTCAATTTTATAAAACTGGAACAACTGGTATTTTTTATATATACCAAAAAATGAATGTACGCCAAATTTCAAAAATAATTATGATTTTTTAAGGTCTGTGTATTTTTTACTTCAGTGAGTGGACTACCACCTTAAAGAAGGAATATGAGATGTATATGCAGAATGACAGAAAGCCTAAATGCTAGTATCCAAAATTTGTCAATTTAATTTTTACGACAAATCTCATTCCAAAATAACTATCTGACGTATCGTTGAAATAGAATGAGAAAAAATGTTATTTTCATGAAATTTATAACATGACAACAAATTATCCAAATTTCACAAGTTTTGCTCTGTGCAAAACTTTCCGCTAAATTCTTCTCTAAGAATTTTTTTGGGACTCTCATAAAAAAAAATTTTTAGCGAAACATATTTTTATGGTTTTTTATGTAAAATGAGAAACTTTTTTTTGCATTTTTATGTGAAGAAAATGTGGAACTAACATTCTGTTTTTAAGGGTTTTTTTTTAATAGGGAAATTTTCTAAGGAAAAAATATGATAAGGAGGTACACAGCAACAAACATGGTAGCAAAATATGATGTAAAGTATATTTTTAACACATAAATTTAGTAATACAAAACAAATTACAAAAAAGTGCACAATTTTATGAAATTTAAAGGCATTATTTCCTTTCCTTAAAGTTACACACACATTCGAACAAGCAAATTTATCTACATTGTGTATATATTGTATTTTTCTAAGCCAGGGTTGGATAAGTGGCCTTACTGAAGACGATGGAAAGTTGAACCCTACTCAAAATGGTCTACGCATAGGAAAAAAACTTTTAGAGAGATCTGAACATGACGCTTATGATGAAGACTTGGAGTGGGACCGAGATGGACAATACTTTCACTATTTAACCAAGTGGATGCATGCACTGTGCGTTGTTGGTAACACCACTGGTGATGTAAAGTATAAAGACTGGGCTGTCAAGCTTGCTCAAGTTGTCCACGACAAATTTGTGCATTCAGTTGGAAAAAGAAAAAGATTGTATTGGAAAATGAGTGTGAATCTAAGCAGACCTTTAATACAAAGTATGGGCCACCACGATCCTTTGGATGGGTTCGTTTGTTTTTTGTTCCTTAAAATAAGCTTCGAAAAGTATTAAAGTGCGAGTGTGAGGATAAAACTTATTAAGAGAATTGAAGTGAAACCTCTATATATTATTATATAGCAAATATTATTTTTTTAGTCTAATAACATACCAGCAAATTCAGTCCACTTTATCAGATGATGCCAAAACAGTATTAAGTAGGCAAATAGCTGAAATGTTGGGAATCTGCGAAGGTCGGGATTGGACGACTACAGATCCTCTGGGATTGGGTGGATTGCTGTGTGATGCTTATCGTGTTCATACGTTACTTGGTAGAGACGACGTTGCGTTAGATACAAAACTTCTTGAGACATTGCTACAATGTGCTTGTAAGGGATTGGAAGCGTATGTAAGTAGCAGGTAGTTATATATTTCCACTAAAGTTATATTGTATTCGAGTGTTCAAAACAAAGATTTAACATTTTTTTTAAAAAGAAAATAAATTGTCTTATTCGAAAGAGCACGACAGTTCTTCGGAATCAATTTTTGTCATAATTATACTTCTTTAATGTATGCAGGGATTATGTTTTCTTCACGGTCATTTACGGCAGGAAAAAAAGTGTGCGCATGCGCCATTATTTGTTATCAGATTTTCTGCCGCAAGCGATTCATAATGGCCACCATCGCACGTGCTTTAAATTTCCCTTAAAAACAAATGTTTTTCGACCCTCTGCGGTAGAGATCATCTCTTAAAAAGATTTTATTTTAGTAGAGCAGGCCTTGGACTATACAAAAACTCTGGATTCCACTACCCGATCACTTTCACTTTTGTTGGGAGGAGACAGAAAGAATAGCAATGTTTTGATCATAAAATTTTATATGTTGGTGGAAAATGAAGATATTTGCCTTCCAACGCAAAGTCATGCCTTAAGACATGTTTTTCCTGAAAGCTGATAGCCTATTTTATCAAATAAAACCAGTGGTTTGTGGCTGCCACTTTTTTTCTGAAAGAAATTGGTCCTTGGAAATGACCTTTCACAAGACTTCATAAATCGGTAAATATCATTATTTTAAATGAGAATTGTGCACTCAATAAGATAAATATAAGCAATAAACCAGTGTTAGATGTGAAAAATGTTGCTTGTGGCTACCCCCCCTAACCTTTCACAGTCAGGGTAAACACTTAATTAGGCGACGGTAGGCTAATTAGGGCATAACACCTATTTAGACGACTCATTGTACCCTAGTTAGACCATATGTAACCTAGTTAAGACATTACAATATTTAATGGCTTCTCACACATTCCTAAGAAAAATCGCAAAAACACTTTGTTCAGAATGAATAGTCTAAGCAACCATGATTCCAAAATTGTCACTCGTGCCTCGATATGCTCGCGCAAGTAAGAATTATGTTAAAATGAAATATTACATGTCGCCTATTTAGGTGACGATAGTAAAATCCGCAATAATTTAATGAAGATATTCTTTCACAAAAAACGCAAAAAAAAGTATTTTTTTTAAGATGGATGTGGTAACAATTTGTTTTGTAACGTTTCTTTTTTATTCACATCCTGTTTTAACATTGTTAAAATCTTAGTCAAACAATACCACGTTTTCGTCCTCCATATTTTTTTTCCTGTGGCGTCGATGGCTGAAATCCATTATTTAAAACAACAAATATTGCCACACAAGGTTTGGGCCATAAGTTGCCAATGTGCGATGCAAATAAGACGATAATTGGTCAAAATTGTCTGTATTCACATAAAAATTGTAGTGCGAAACGCAATGATTTCGACGTATTTACAACAGAAAGTTTTCGTTCGCCTAGTTAGACTACGGGTAGCGTAATTAAACTACATCATGCCGCCTAACTAAATGACTCACCTAATTAGGTCATGTCGTCTAATTAGGTGTTTACCCGGACTGTTTCACAGTCCCCCAAAAGGGGTTAGGGGTTAGTTAGGGGTTTATTAATAGTTCTGCTAAAAATAATTTTTCGCAGTGAAGGTTTGTTTGTTAATGAAAAACCTCATACAAAAAGAAATCGATAATATTTTTCTATAATATGTATATAATTAACAAAACAACAAGTAACACTAAACCAGAGATGCTCCTGTGCATTTATTTGGACAGCATATCTGCTCGTACCCTGGAAAAAGTTTTTGACTTATATAATTGAGGCTTATGCCGAGTTTGTGATGTCTGATAAATCATGAAAAATTTATGTTAATCTCGCCAAAAAAAAATAGTTTCATCAGAAAAAAGTCAGGGATTTCACAGGAATATGTTAAACATTAACTCACATGTCTGTACATTTTTATGCACACTTTGCTATCATTTTACATGCTTTATTATGAGAGCCTCAGGTTTTTTTTAAAAGATAAGAGCTTTTTGTAGGCCCTGCCGTCTGCTCAATCATTGTTTTCCAAACCAAAAATAACCTAGCATGCGGTTGTGGTAAACACTGGAACTATCCAGAATCACCCAGAACCAGCTGGAATCTGTCAGAATGACCTAGGAACAGACCAAATTAACACGAACCAATCAGTCATTTGAAAAAAATATAAACAACTAGGAAAAAACGCTGGTGTAAACAGTGCGTTAATAATTGGCTCCGTATCGAACGTGTATTCCATAGACTTTAAAGGGAAAGACTCCTGTTAGGTAGAAGACCTTCCAAGCCAACATTAAGAAATCGAAAAGGAGGACATTTAGTAAGAAGTTGGGAATTATGAAACTTTTTCTTACAAAAAAATACATTTTATAATGGGGACTTGAAAAAGAAACTTTTCGTTTTGGTAGCTTATATTGTACTTTCTGTTTGTTAACATTTTAGGGCACCAGTCCCAAATTGTTCTATGATACAAAACATGTTGGCACGATTTCATTGAAGTAATTTTGACCCAACAATTCACAATTTCAAGCGTCATTCAAACGTGATTTGCATGTGAAGATTTGTTGACAGAAGCGGTTAAAAAAAAAAGATGGAACAATGATGAAACAGAGGAGCTTGCCGATTTGCTCGATTACCACTTTTTGTTGGATGCGTTTGAAATAAGAATATATTATGAATTGAAATAAAAAATACTTGTAATAGCCTAATTTGTAAACTATTTTTATATAATTCAGATTGACTTTCGTGGTGAAAAATCTCACGATTAAGGAATGGTCTAGGCTGAAATGTCTAAAAATGTGTGTGCTTTCGTTTAACACATATATAACTGTACAATTTTTTTCATTTTCAATCAGTTGCTAGTCTAACAACAACAACAATAATGATAAACATTTAAAGTGTTTCTAGCCCAGAAAATCACAAAAATCTATTGTTAGTGGATTATTTCCATTGGGGTCCACTGAGTCTGAGTGAAGCTAGCTTTCTCACATTTACGTTTAGTTTTAGCAGGCTTCTAGAAAACTAATCAAGACCAACCTTGAGCTAGCTAAGGTTACAGATCACATGAATTATTTTTTTTCCTTTTAAAATTTAATTTTAGAAGTATAATAATTTACATTTCTAATAGTTGTCAACCATTTTTTTTGTGAAAACGAAAGTGAAATGTATGGTGTAGAAAAGCTCAAAATTTTAGTAGTAAAAAAAGTGGCAGCTACTACCTAATACGATAGAACGCTAGATAAGGGTAACATACAAACAGGAAAAGTAATTTTTAGGCAAAACCTTGCGTCAGAATGTTGTACAAGAGTGCTCCTGTACTGGTAAATTGTGAACTAGCCATCCGGGCTTTTGTGGACCTTGCCGTCTGTTTAGGCTGCCCCGGGTCGCAACCAAAGGCGAAATAGTAGTCTATGGTCATCCTTCTTTAGTTTTAAAAGAAAAAAATGTTAAATTTTCTTTTATTGGGCAACTAAAACAAGATAATAGAGAGTGAGGTCAATATCGATGACGTCATGATCTTATGCCGTAGGCGCTTTTTTTAAAAAATTTTTTGGCGCATGCGCACACTTTATTTCCTTAAAATCGCGGTTTTGAACGACCGTGTCTTATTAGCGCGTGAGAAATGTATTTTCAATGAAGAAGCTTTTACAAAATGAATGCGGTAAATGAACCCTGTATGATATCTGTATTATTTAAAAATGAGTACTTGATAAAGCCATCAGAAGGATAACAAATTCGCGGGTAAATACTCTCATGATTTACTGTAATCGAAGAGATTACGAAGATCTTGAATGCCAAAATTTAAAGAAAAAATAACACGAGCGTTTCGTACTTTTAGCATTTGTTCGTGAAAAATTCGTAGGTATTAATTGCTAATTTGAGTATTTTGTTTCTGCTGCGATTTCGTAGATTATAAGTTCTTTCTTCAAGTTTGTAAAAGTTCTAAAATATTAAAGTGTGCAGGACAAGTATAAAATTCTCTCTATTTACAAACTAAAATTCGTCCTATATATACAATAAGAATACCAGAAATTTTATTCTGGTAAGTTTTAAAACTATTGTGATAGTCAGCATATTTATTTGTCTCAATAGTTCAACAAGTAGCAAACATTTTGCTCACTCATGACATTTTTATTAAACTTACTCCTTTCTAGAATTTCTCGCTTTCGCGACACATTTCCCAAAACCTAATAAATGCCGTGCGCTTTTACTGAGAGAGTAAAAAGGAATCCTGTGAAAAATAATATAATATTTTGCTATTTTTTGATACTTTCTTTCAAAGTTGAGCAATAACCGCGAATAATAATCGTAAAACGTGTGGGAAAAAAACCGCTTGTGAAAGTTGTTAATCTAGAATATTTTTTTTCGTGTTTTGGCACAGCATTTCCTTTCCTCTTATTTCCCTCCTCTTCTTATTCTTTCACTCTGTAAAACAGAAACTACCAATTTCTGTTATTGGATTTTCAGTGTCTGTTTTTATTTCGACATAGATACGAGCCACAGAAGCCAGCACGATTTCGACTTGCATTTCGAGAGCTTGGTTTAGCAATTGGTTTGCAAGCAATACAGAGAATGTTACAAAGTGAAGTAATGGGTAGCAATGGGTCAAATAAAAATGTCGCAAAGTCACTTGAAGAGCTACACAACTATTTGTACCTAATAAAGGATTTAAATACCTTCTGGAGTGATGAAAAGAACCAAATGTATTCGTCTTGGACTGATCACAACAACATCAATACAGTCATGTTAGCTACAAGTTTAATGCCAGATGGGTACTTGAACATTTGATGACACTACTGCTAAAAGTCATGATTTGCAGCTACAAAAAGAAACTACATTTTCTTTACCGTGGATACTTAGTTTTGCGCATTCGTGCGAAAAAACAACACTAAAATCAATGCAACTTATCAAGCGCGAAAGACGCACAGGAAAACAGTTTTGAAGAAATGTTGGAATTAAACCCTTTCTAATAGAATGAAAAAGTTTCATGATATTGAATATGTAATTATTAATAGACGTCGAGACTTTAAAGGCGAATTATTAAGTAGTTTTTATTAAGAATCCTATATTCTGCAAATGATAGATAAAGAACAGATGCTAATTCTAGCTGGAGAAAACTTTACATGTAACAAGTTTTCATATTATTGGCGCAGAGCGAATGTTTTATGAACGACGTTGTTTTGCGTTGTACTTAATTCAGCAATGAAGTATTTCGGTGCCGTGTGTCGTCATGCCTGTCGTGGTCTTTTGTATATATATTTTTTTCTGAAAATTAAAGCCAAACGTTTTTTTTTATAGTTCTTTAAAGGGAGAAACTTTAATCTTCCACCGATGTTTTTTCCCCGAAATATCAAAATAATTATAGTATAATAATTTTTTCGCTCTATGTATAGTTTACATACTAAGCATCATAAAACTCGCTAAAGAAAAATCTTAACTTAATCGGATGTAAAGCTGCAGAGGCACCTCTAACGTAATAGGATTAAGAACAGTCTTCTCTAATAATTGAAAATACATACCTTTTGCTTTACGATTCTAATATGACTCCCTTTTCATATTAAGATGCAAATATGACTCCCCTTTCAATTTCACATGCAAATATGACTCCCTTTTTTATTCAAGATGCAAATCTGAATATAGTAAGACGTTGGATTAATCACGTGTCCAAAATAATGTACAGAATGGTGTTGAAAGTTTCAAGTTGTAAGGGTAATCCTATCCAAAGTGATTATAATTTCCCGAATATAAGGGTTTCATAATCATATTAGTTTTTAGTGGAATTTCAAAGTATTAGCCCTATCTGTGAAGTATGTGACCTAAAAATTAACTGACTGGTGCCTAATAGATAAATATGGGAACTCAGTAAGAATCATAACCATGCGGTATAGTAAAAAAGAGTTATTTAAAAGAAAACGACAGGAAGTGCTGAATCTGTTCACCACCACCCCTCCCCGTCTCCCAGAACGAACTGGAGGATAATGAATTTGCACTAGAATATTAAACAACTGTGTCGAATCTCATATGCTTAAGGTATGGCCCGCGGCGCACGTATTTTTTACAACTGAATTGTAGGCTAACAATTTAATTATCGCTTTTGTTTGTAACGTATAGCTTTTTATAACTTTTTTTCAGATTGTTAACAGGTGACAAACGAAAGAAATGGCATTTTAGTGGAATTAAAATAAATGTTTTTTCTTATTCTCAAGAGAACTTTTTTCATAAATATTGAACAAACAACCAAGTAATATATTTTTGCCACTACTTATAATGGTACCATTATCGCATAAGATCGTGAACGGCGGTTTGGCGGTATTGATCGTAATATTGCATATAACCATCATCACTGTTGTCTCATCAAAACCAAATCTTCGCAAGATTAGGTCTCACAAATACATTATCCACTTGTGCTGCGGTCACATTATGATAGCTGGAGGAATTCTAATTGGTTTCATAACAGTGACAGATTTGTTTACACCTGTCTCATATTTGCACATCAATCTTGGTCTGATAGCATTGACCTTGGATCGTTTCCTTACTATACAGTTTCCATTCAGATATTCCAATTGGAGGAAGGAGAATTATATTTTGGCTCTCCTTTGGTTTGCAACTGTTATGGCAACAGTATATGTTTTTTTAACGAAACCGTCAACAGAAGAAAAAGCGTCAACACAAAACAATGACAATACCATGATTATGTTCGTAATTGTCACAGCTGTTGTCATCTTTATTCTGACACTTTCCAATGCGTTACTATTTCATACTGCTAGGAAACAGTTATATAGCATTAAAAAAATGGAGATTGCGTTGAAAACAACAGAACCCAAAGCAACAGGTGAAAAAGTTTTAGACATTTTATTTCGATAAAAAAACAACATTATATTTGCTTGCAGAAGGGAAATCAATTGTATCAAAACATCAGTGGTTTAAAATAGATACCTTTCCCGAAATATTTGAATGTTTTTATTTTGAATTAATATCCAAAAATAATATTTATCCTAATAAAAAGTAGTTTGTGCAAAAAAACAGAGATGGAGAATTAACTGTTGTGGAAGGTTTTTGTTATTTTGCACTAATATTTTTAAAATTTTAGAGTTTATCTTTTTATCAAGTGGGTTTATACTTTCTGGCACAAAATTTAAAAAACAGATGCGATACATCTTGGAGGAAAGAATATTCTTTCCTCCAAGGATACATAAAGCAAAATATAACATCAAGGCAATTATTTTGTGATATCATGTTGAAAAAAATTTATTTTACAATTTGTGATTTATTTTACAATTTATAGATTCATCGGCAAGAAACGCATCATCCAGTGCTTCAACACGTAAACAGCAAGTGAAAGAAATCAGACAGTTTTATATCTGTTTTGGTTTTGTTCTGACATATGTCTTGGCATGGTCTCCTCCAGTAATAACAAAGTTTATTCACCTCGCATTTAATATCAAGGCGTCTCATATGACTTTTGCATGGATGATTACTTTTACAAATCTGAATTCTCTTTCCGATGGACTGATTTTTATCGGGTTAAACAAAAGTTTAAGGAATGTGTGTCAATCAATTTTCTACAAGATGAAGGGGAAGCCAAACACACACAGCTTCAGTGACACAAGTAGCACTTCACATAAGTAACAGTATCTTTGGGATAGCATTACCAATGTATTATTTTAATTGCTGCATAGAATATATTTGCGTTTTGGGATTTGGGGTATTCAAGAATTCTTATTTTTCGTGGTTGGCTTGCAACGATCTATATAAAACATCGCCAGCTTCTGTTTAAATCTTTTTTTGCTTATATTATCAAATGTTTTTATTTTCATGGCAGATGTTAAAAAAAGTTTGATATTTTGTTTCTCAATTGAGGAGTACCCATAATGCATATTATTGGATCTAATACACAGTTACAAAATGTGAAGACGTGCGTCCAAGGTAAAATATAATTTTTCACGAACATATCACTTAATATATTGGAAATCACTTCCGCAATAATACCAGGTATAAAACATAGAATAAACGCACAAATAATCACAGTTATCTCCTTAAAGGAACGCTTGAAACAAGTTTGTCTATTTTCATTCCGTCTGATGTACTTGTAGATCGTTCTTTGTACACATAAAATAAAAGAGATCAGCATGAAGTATAGAACACACCATGTAAGAACGTATATTTTAATAAATTCGGGAAAAATATAACCAATCACAACAGACAAAATTACGCATAATACCCATGTTATGACTGTAACCTTCTCGATTATTTTACTATTCGTTCGTTTTTTGTGTGAAAATGGTTTTGAGATAGCAAGGTGCAAGTCGACAGTAATGGCGGTAATAGTTGTTAGTGACATAGTCGTAAACATAAATCCAAACACGATTTGCATTTTTCTTATCTCGCATTTTTCGTTTAGCGATTTCGTGAGACGGACAATTGATGACGGAAGGACAAATAACATGTACAGGAAATCTGACAACGACAATAACACGTAAAGTGTTTTTACCGCGTGTGTTGCTTTCACAGTAACAGCGAACAAAAATAGTCCATTGGTTGCGATTCCAAGAAATCCAACGATTATAGCAAAAACCTCTAAAACAAAGAAATTACTTTCCACTGATACGAGCTGCAAGATTTCATAAGGCGTATCAACGCATGCAAATTTGCTTGTGCTGTTGCTGTGGTCCATTTTTCATTCGTTGATTTTCTAGACTGAAAAATTGCTTTTCAAAGATAAAAAGCAATATTTTTTATTGCTATCTTTAACACCTCTTCTTTAGTTCACCTCCACATAAGAAATATATAGCTCATTTGAAATAACTTATCAAAAAAATTATTTCCAGCACACAAATGACTTTCTTCTTGATCAATAGATCTATTTTTCCAGCTGTCTGCGAATTTAAACATTATTTAATATTGTACCAATGGACAACAATTTCCATGATATTTTAGATTTTCATTCAAAAATAACATAATATACTGTCAGGTCCTGTTATATTGAACTTTCAATGGATCAGACAAAAAGTTCAAGAGCGCGAATTTGATAACGAGATTTCACTAGAAGAAAATTTGGGGATGGTGGGGTTTTTAAATTTTTCCGCGAGTTACAGTGTATCACCCAAAAAAAAGAATGTCAAAAGAAAGCCTCTAAGATCCCAAAAGCAGAATAAGATGAAATGAAATGATAACCAAAAAGAATTACCAACCGCAGTGGAAGTAAGAAAAAACATTAAAATCACTGTAGTCCTGTTCTTTTTAAGTTTTCAGTGGATAAGAAATTCCATTTCTTGCAACTCATTATTTCTCCACATTTATCAGCATTTAACATTTATCAGCATTTGTTGAAATTGTATACTTGTCTTATTGTGGCTTGCTCCTGGATAGAATTTTTCAAGGTATGTATGCAAACAATTGTTTGTGCTGATAATTTTCCAAAAATACACACTTCTTAAACGTTTCTTATGTTTTTTTTAAAACTTTTCTATTGCAGCAGTGACCATTGACCTTTACAAATCAGAATGGTGCTTGTACCCAGCTGGTTCACTCCGTTAGCTTGAAAGCATCAGAAAGTTATTTAGCACGCGTGATAGCTTTTCCTTTTATTTAATTGCTATCTATTGAAATGTTTAGACTCTGTTTTGACGAAAACCATCGCAACATTTTAAACTTTTTCTCACTCTCTTAATGTTTGCTTTTTGGAACAAATGTCTTCCACAAAGCTTTTAAACTTTTTTTAATTCATGTTGAAATTGTATTGGGCCAGATTCCATTCTTTATGAAAGAACATTTATTTGATAGGACTCTCTCGATTTCAATTTTCATTTGAAATTTTTATAATAAGTTTTCCTTTCGCCCTTTTCATGGGCTTGTTTCTATGAGCGACATGCGGATCGAGGACGACGAGTGTATGGTATCTTTTGAAATTCCTTCACTGTGCATAAATGTACTGATAAAGGATATATTATGCAACACCAGGGAATAACTGCTAAATGATGATGAGTAAGAGAACAAAACATGCATCCCTATTGACAAACTAATGTCCTTGATCAAAGTTGTGCTTAAAAAATCATGGTATTTATTTTACGATAACGGTGTGGATATTGGTGATCGAACTTTTTCTGTAGTAGTTAAAGAAGATGATAAAGCGGGAAGCAAACATGATATTTGTTGATTGCTGTCAAGTTGAATAAATCAAAAAAGAAAATGTAAAATTTACCCGAGATGGGTAAACGCGAGAGACATATTTGAACAGAATGATGCGCAATATGTGACAAAATCTCACGTAAGGAGATACTATATACGTAAATTTTTTTCGTAAACTTGTGAAAGTATTTACTTACACGTGAATGCAGCGTTCAGGTTTTAAAAACGTTTTTTGTCTGCAAAGGTTTAGAAGTTGAAGAAGTTGACTCGTCTTAACTTTTAAAGCAACCTCGTCCCCAGGGTCTTGTGGCCCCTGAGCCGTTTTTACGGAGTAACTTATCAACAAGGCAAAATGTTACGGAGTAACTTATCAACAAGGCAAAACTTATCAACAAGGCAAAAGCTGTCAAAATACAAACATTTCAGCCTAAAAAAGAAATTACAATGCGCATGCCCTAATGCTAAATTCTAGTAGCTACGCCCAAGCATGCTTTTTTAATGGAAAGCGGTATTGAGCTGAATTTACTCGAGAACAAAATGGATCAATTCCGAAACAAGAATAATACCAACTCCGTCCCCAGGGAGCTTTTTCTCTTTCTGACAATCTCGCCGTCTGAGATTGTCAGAAAGAGAAAAAGAGCCCTAGGGAGGAGGTTAGAATAATACTTTTATTTGATTGGTTATTCTAGTTTTTATTATATCTATATTTTTTTTCGTTTGCATCCGCGAGAAAAATAAACATGATTTCAACTTTCAGTTTTTTCCTAAGAAATCACAATTGTCCATTTCGATCCTTTTCTATTCTTAGGTGGAAATCCGCAGATGGTTGTATCAGCTACCATTATGATGAGACTTTGACAACCAATTACAACTCCATTTAAATGAAGCGGGTTTTTTTAATATAAAAGAAATTATCTTGGGATAAAATTATAGTATTTTCTAAGCAGATTAGCTCTGAGTCAGATTTCTGACAAGTAATCAGGCTCGCATAGCCAAACACTTGTGAGATCTTGGATTTTGAGGTGCATTTGCTGGTGCAATCTTAGATAATATCTCGTGAAAAATGTGTTTAAAATTTTTGTGTATGAATTTTACGAGTTACGAAGAGACTGAAAACGCCAATTTGACTTGTGACCGTCACGCCTTTACTCCTAATCCTTCAGTTTTTGGCATGATGTAGCTCAGATAAAAAATAAATAAAAATAAATAAAAATAATGTCGAGAAAATTGTTGTTTTCTTATTTCCATTTCATACGCCTGTTTTACAACAGCTGCGTTTTTTCACGAAAATAAAACACAAACCAAAAATGAAAGAAAAATAAAACGCTAATTAGTCGTAAGAAGGACATCTCCTGCACGAAAATATAAAAAAGCAGCATTTATCAACCTAGTTCCCAGGGCGTCTTGTATCTTTTCTTACATCAGAAAGGTGATATAAACATCTCGTCGTCCCGATATAAAAAAGACAACAGGAGCTGGGAACGAGGTTAAGCATTAATAATCATTCTGCAGATTCATGCATGGAACGCCGTTAGTGCATTAAACCTTCAACTCTTTCGGTTAAAAAAGCATTTCATACCATCAGAAAGACTAATTTGTGTACATCAAGAACAATTTTTTCATCTCCTTGTATAGGACACATGATTAGGAGAAGAATTTCTTTTTATACAACACCTACAAAATATCCCCCGTCCTACCCCTTTGCAAAGCGCAAATATTTTGCTACTTCATGTTTTAATTTGTCAACAGTAGCATCAAGTCTATGATTTGTTACTTTAGGTGTTTCGTGTCATAATAGTACATAAAACCTTTATAAATATATTCAACTTCGTGAAAAATTAGAGATTAAATTATTTTTTAAAAATGTGTGTATAGATTAATAGCTACTTGTGTTTCCCTTTAAAACTCAAATTTTCGAATTAGAACTAAGGGAAGAAATTTTATCAAACATTGCCAACTATTTTATTACCCGCAAAATGTAATCCTTAGGGTACTTCTACAATCTGCACCCTGCACAAGAAACTGACAAATAATAGATAGCTTTTCCTTTCATCAACTAAACATTGCTAAAAGAATAACATTAGAAAAACGGTTAACGTGGAAATATTTGGTGCTGGTGAAAATTTCATTTGTAAACAGTTGAATGACGCAACAGCGTTTTTTCTTTACATCTCAAACAGTCTTAACATGTATTTGTTGGTTCAGTTTTTCGGGTTCTTAAAAACTCATAATACACTTGACATTCTTTTACACACGACTGTACTTCTAATGGGTAATCGTCCAAGTTTTCAAAATTTTGTAGCTGCTGGACATCATGCTTGGTAAATCCTGAGCTTTTGAGTGCGCTGTCATGCCAACCATTCCAAACATCCCAATCCAGTATTGGACCAGGTTCCCATTTCAACATATTTTCATCAAATGGAAGATTTGTGACTTTGCAGTAGGCTGAAATAGAGAAAGAAATAGAAGAGTTATAAATAAAGTAAAATTTAAAATATTTATATATACAAATTGTGATGATTGGACCATAATGATTGACTTTTCCATTTGTGTATAACTTTGTCACAAATGTGAGAGTTTGCGCTAAGTTTAGATTAGCTGTATTTCAAAAGAAATTCCATGAATATCCTTATCATGAACTTAATTTCATTTAACCCCAAACTAGTTTCAAATCAATTATTATGTGTAACAATCTATGACTCAAATGAAACAGGTTTGGTCAAAGCTTGTCTTCCTTGCCAATAATAGTTGCAGTGTTTACTTTATCAATGTTACAAAATTAACAATTCCAAAGCATGTACTCTTAATTTTTAGAACAACAAAAGACTACCAATGTGACCTCTTTGCTTCGTTAGTCCAAATTCCCTCCGTCAAACCTAATTTTTGTTAAATAAATTAAAGTTGACCGGAGCAAAGTTACCTTCCATTGTTTCAGCCGGGTTCGCCAACAAATCATCTGCATCAATAATCACCGGTTGCTGGTCTAACCGGTTTATAATGAACTGATACAAATCATACATTTGCTTAAATCCAGCTTCGACTGGATCGAAAAAATCCCATCCGGTTAGTTGTGTATTTACCGACGCTTTATACAAACTGACAACTGTTTTTTTAGGATTTCGGATCAAAAATGTGTGTTGAAAGTTTTTCAGTTCGTCCTTTAGCATTTCATCAAAATGATTCTCGATAGCGTACGCCATGTCCTTTGAAAATATGACCTCTATACCGTCGAATTCCTTGGTCAGTTTTTTACATGTATCCAAGTATGATGCTTTCAAATCTACCGGACTACTTTCGTATCTGCAACTTTGTCGTTCCGGACCGAAATAGTAACTTCTTGAATAGGGTTCATGAAATATCTTGGAGTGATTGATTTCCATTATTGATCGTTCAAATGCTGTTGAGATACACCGAGGTGCAGTCCACAAAAAAACCTTCTTTGTCATATTGCTACCAGGATTTGTCGCACTCTATAACGAATGATGAAACTAGTATAATAAGAATTTATATATAATTAAAAATAAAGAATAACATATAAGCAATGTATTTATATTACAAATAGATCTAAACACTTCGGCGAACGTATGTAAAAATGTAGTTACTGCGTCATCGCTAGGCGAAATATTCCGCGCGGCACGGAATAATCAATGATTGCAAGTAGCGAAAATTTCCGACATTCAAAGATAGAAATCAATGCTACTTTTAAATGATGAAACTTCTCTGCGCTTGGCATATATCGCCTAGCGGAAATGAGCTATAACACTGTTGTTACCACATGGTACCATTCACTGTTACAACACCGTTATATAAGTTTCCAGTTTTAAGTTGAATATTTTTACGTATATTCTACATGTAGTAATTAAAGAAGTCAAATTGATTTTATTTTACTGTCGAATTATACCTTGGAGGAAAGAATACGTATTCTTTCCTCCAAGATTATACCAATAAAAACATTACTACTGGAGTATAATGACGCTGAACAAAAAGAAGTCAGAACAAAGTGACGACAGGTGGTGATGATTTTATGCGACAAGATACTTGATTCTTTTACTATTATAACTAGCGTTATTTATAAGTATTATAATTATTTTTTTTATAACTATTTTAACAAATTTTTAGTTAACCTTAGAATTAAACCTTAAAATACTCGATATTATTCAAGAATTCGTCATAGTTGGCTATTTTTGCGTCTCTCAAACAGTTAATGAAGAAGCAGTCCTATAAACCTCCAGACGTGTAATTTTTCAACAGGATTGTTGTCGATAGCTTCTTTATAAAGACAAGAGTGAGTGAGCGCAATTTAGACGCATGACTGCGTGCTGCTGAAAGTTTAGTATCCGAAGTTTTTATTGTTCAAAAAAGCGACCATAAAATAATGTTGTCTTAAAATTTCTATCGATGATTGTAAACTCTGACTCATTTATACAAATCTCTTGTGAACAAAGATTTGACAATATAAAAAAACAGACCTTGTTATGACGATTTTTTCTGATCCGGAACGAAGTATAGACAATAATGTTACCTTTAATATCTTATCTTCCTTCTTTTTTTTACCTTTTCTTTCCTTTTGCTTTTTCTTGTGTGTCACGGGTTAAAAAATGGCGCAGATTAACTGTACTGTTATTTTTAAAATAGATTTTTACTATTAAATTGACGTTTTCATATTTAATGTGAGAAAATATAGTCAAGCTTTTCATTGCGAAAACACGTCCGCCTGAACCAGATGGTGCCGTTTTTGTTTTTACTTTTTCCTCAACTTATCACCCTTCTTCGCAGATAATAAGAATACTATATATTGGTATTTTTTAAAGGACAGAAAGAGAGAGAGAGAGAGAGAGAGATTTCCAAAACACGCTTATTGCCTGTAAATTAAAATACATCTTAATGTAATGTTTAGCCAAAACTTTTACTAACTTTTAGGAACTGGTAACGAAATGTAAATAGTATCTGCGGAGGAGGACTCAATATAACCATATGTTCGAAAAAAATATGTGCATAGTAAAAATATTTTTAATTGCAAATTATTTCTCTTAGTCATCATAAAGAAAATTGAACGAACATGCAGAGAACTCTTTTCCTTTTTCATTTTTTTGTTTGTTTCATATCCTTTACATCCGCGTAGTTAACTTTATAAAATAATAATTCTATAGGCCAGATGTAAATAAAACACATATAGCAAGAAATCACGAAAACTAAACGGTATCTTCACTTATACACATCTGTTTTTTGCTTCGTGAATGGAACTTTTACTAAAGAAGATTAAAGAAAGGAAAAAGAAAAAATCCCTGCAAAAAATTACGTTTAATTTCATCGCGTAGCATACTTTAAATACTATACAGCTGCAGTGATAGAAGGGAAAGTCTAGTTAACTTTATTTCAGGGCCATTTTCCATGACGGATAACGATTCAGGTGCATAGAAACCCTGAGGACGAAGACGGACTTAAACCTTTACGGTTTAGACAATAATCTCCAATTGCACATTTTTTTCTCTCGGCAAACTTCATTAATTAAGGTCCACAGTATCCAGGCTAAACACTACCAGGAGCCTCTGTGAGTAGTATTTTAGGAGCCAGAACATTTTGCTGGTAATTAAAATGTTGAGTGCAAAGGTTGTGTTAATTAATCACGGAGACTTATCGGGTAAGAAATGTTGTGCCGTTAAGCTGATGACCCTGCCTGTTTTTGTCTATCTAGCCATAGAGGTACCTAGCTATAGAATCGCTAATGGCTAGCTACCAGAACATCAGAAAGGCAGAAGATACTGTTTTAATAACGGTTGGTCAACGGAACTTGGATTGTAGGAGGCCCTTAACTCTGTTTTTACCGGCATAAATTTAGATAGCTATGTTGAATAAACAAGATTTCAATGGTTACAAACTTTTACAAAATTAGAAAGTAAAAGCCGGTCCAGGCCTTGCAGTTAGCTATGTCTTGCAGTTGGTTATATCTTGAAGTTAGTTATATCTTGAAGTTAGTTATATCTTGCAGTTGGCTATATCTTGCAGTTAGTTATATCTTGCAGTTAGTTATATCTTGCAGTTAGTTATATCTTCCAGTTAGTTAGATCTTGCAGTTGGTTATATCTTGAAGTTAGTTATATCTTGCAGTTGGCTATATCTTGCAGTTAGTTATATCTTGCAGTTAGCTATGTCTTGCAGTTAGTTATATCTTGCAGTTAGTTATATCTTGCAATTAGTTATATCTTGCAGTTGGGTATACCTTGCAGTTAGTTATGTCTTGCAGTTAGTTATATCTTGCAGTTTGTTATATCTTGCAGTTAGCTATGTCTTGCAGTTGGTTATATCTTGAAGTTAGTTATATCTTGAAGTTAGTTATATCTTGCAGTTAGTTATATCTTGCAGTTAGTTATATCTTGCAGTTAGGTATATCTTGCAGTTAGTTAGATCTTGCAGTTGGTTATATCTTGCAGTTGTCTATATCTTGCAGTTAGTTATATCTTGCAGTTAGCTATGTCTTGCAGTTAGTTATATCTTGCAGTTAGTTATATCTTGCAGTTAGTTATATCTTGCAGTTAGTTATATCTTGCAATTAGTTATATCTTGCAGTTGGTTATATCTCGCAGTTAGTTATATCTTGCAGTTGGTTATATCTCGCAGTTAGTTATATCTTGCTGTTAGTTATATCTTGCAGTTAGTTATATCTCGCAGTTAGTTATATCTTGCAGTTGGTTATATCTCGCAGTTAGTTATATCTTGCAGTTAGTTATATCTTGCAGTTAGTTATATCTCGCAGTTAGTTATATCTTGCAGTTGGTTATATCTCGCAGTTAGTTATATCTTGCAGTTAGTTATATCTTGCAGTTAGTTATATCTTGCAGTTAGTTATATTTTGCAGTTGGTTATATCTCGCAGTTAGTTATATCTTGCAGTTAGTTATGTCTTGCAGTTAGTTATATCTTGCAGTTTGTTATATCTTGCAGTTAGCTATGTCTTGCAGTTGGTTATATCTTGAAGTTAGTTATATCTTGAAGTTAGTTATATCTTGCAGTTGGCTATATCTTGCAGTTAGTTATATCTTGCAGTTAGCTATGTCTTGCAGTTAGTTATATCTTGCAGTTAGTTATATCTTGCAGTTAGTTATATCTTGCAGTTAGTTATATCTTGCAGTTAGTTATATCTTGCAGTTAGTTATATCTTGCAGTTAGTTATATCTTGCAGTTAGTTATATCTTGCAGTTAGTTATATCTTGCAGTTAGTTAGATCTTGCAGTTGGTTATATCTTGCAGTTGGCTATATCTTGCAGTTAGTTATATCTTGCAGTTAGCTATGTCTTGCAGTTAGTTATATCTTGCAGTTAGTTATATCTTGCAGTTAGTTATATCTTGCAGTTAGTTATATCTTGCAGTTAGTTATATCTTGCAGTTAGTTATATCTTGCAGTTGGCTATATCTTGCAGTTAGTTATATCTTGCAGTTAGTTATATCTTGCAGTTGGTTATATCTCGCAGTTAGTTATATCTTGCAGTTAGTTATATCTTGCAATTAGTTATATCTTGCAGTTAGTTATATCTTGCAGTTGGTTATATTTTGCAGTTAGTTATATCTTGCAGTTAGTTATATCTTGCAGTTAGTTATATCTTGCAGTTGGTTATATCTCGCAGTTAGTTATATCTTGCAGTTAGTTATGTCTTGCAGTTAGTTATATCTTGCAGTTTGTTATATCTTGCAATTAGTTATATCTTGCAGTTGGCTATATCTTGCAGTTAGTTATATCTTGCAGTTAGTTATGTCTTGCAGTTAGTTATATCTTGCAGTTAGTTATATCTTGCAATTAGTTATATCTTGCAGTTGGCTATATCTTGCAGTTAGTTATATCTTGCAGTTAGTTATATCTTGCAGTTAGTTATATCTCGCAGTTGGTTATATCTTGCAGTTAGTTATATCTTGCAGTTAGTTATATCTTGCAGTTGGTTATATCTTGCAGTTGGTTATATCTCGCAGTTAGTTATATCTTGCAGTTAGTTATATCTTGCAATTAGTTATATCTTGCAGTTAGTTATATCTTGCAGTTGGTTATATTTTGCAGTTGGTTATATCTTGCAATTAGTTATATCTTGCAGTTGGCTATATCTTGCAGTTAGTTATATCTTGCAGTTAGTTATGTCTTGCAGTTAGTTATATCTTGCAGTTAGTTATATCTTGCAATTAGTTATATCTTGCAGTTGGCTATATCTTGCAGTTAGTTATATCTTGCAGTTAGTTATATCTTGCAGTTAGTTATATCTCGCAGTTGGTTATATCTTGCAGTTAGTTATATCTTGCAGTTAGTTATATCTTGCAGTTAGTTATATCTTGCAGTTGGTTATATCTTGCAGTTGGTTATATCTCGCAGTTAGTTATATCTTGCAGTTAGTTATATCTTGCAATTAGTTATATCTTGCAGTTAGTTATATCTTGCAGTTGGTTATATTTTGCAGTTGGTTATATCTTGCAATTAGTTATATCTTGCAGTTGGTTATATCTCGCAGTTAGTTATATCTTGCAGTTAGTTATATCTTGCAGTTAGTTATATCTTGCAGTTAGTTATATCTCGCAGTTGGCTATATCTTGCAGTGAGTTATATCTTGCAGTTAGTTATATCTTGTAGTTGGTTATATTTTGCAGTTAGTTATATCTTGCAGTTGGCTATATCTTGCTGTTAGTTATATCTTGCAGTTAGTTATATCTTGCAGTTGGTTATATCTTGCAGTTAGTTATATCTTGCAGTTGGTTATATCTCGCAGTTAGTTATATCTTGCAGTTAGTTATGTCTTGCAGTTAGTTATATCTTGCAGTTAGTTATATCTTGCAGTTAGTTATATCTTGCAATTAGTTATATCTTGCAGTTGGCTATATTTTGCAGTTAGTTATATCTTGCAGTTAGTTATATCTTGTAGTTGGTTATATTTTGCAGTTAGTTATATCTTGCAGTTAGTTATATCTTGCAGTTGGTTATATCGTGCGTTTGGCTATCTCTTGCAGTGTCTGATTTTCTTTGATTTTGAAGAAGTATTTTCCCATTCTTCACGTACTAATAATCATTCAATAATATAAAAAAAACATTTGGCTTGTATCGCTTGATTATTCTACTAAGAACTAAATGTTATGTGATAAAAAACATATAATTGTCACTAAGTTATGACATAATTTGTCAGAAGAAGACAGGACAGGACAGGGATTTTCAAAAACATGTTGTTTCGCAATTTTAAGTTTTAAATGATTTACCCGCATAATACAACAGTCTTTTTTTCAAACACTTATGAATAATGTATCAATCAAGTTTATTTTTCACACAAGTTGTAGGAATGTATGTTTGGCTTATTCTCGGGGGAAATGATCCTACTCGTGCATTTATAATATAAAGACAGCTCTCATGCGTGTTCCCCTCGGCGTAGTTACTCGTATAGTCTTTATTACCCTGCACTCACTTTCCCAAAAACTATTTATTTGCATTGATTGGCAAGTGTCGTTTTTTTCCTACGATGTTGAACAGGCCCGGTTTTGAAAGAAAGAGGAAGGAAGAAATGCTCTACTTTTTTGCTGAAATAGTTAGCATAGTTAGTTGGTTAATAGATGGCTACGGCTGATTATAGTTGGCTATAGTTGGATAATAGTTGGCTGCGGTTAGCTATAGTTGACTACAGTTTGCTATAGTTGGCTATAGTTGGCTACAGGTAGCTATAGTTGGTTATAATTGGCTTTAGTTAGCTATAGTTGGCTATAGTTAGCTATAGTTGGCTATAGTTGGCGAAAATTGGCTATAGCTGGATAATAGTTAAAAAATAGTTGGCTACGGTTGGCTATAGTTGGCTATATTATAAAAGTTGAAGAAAAAAATTCAGTGTCTTTTTACATTCTATAATTTTAATCGTGCTCATTTTCATTCAAACATATGGTTCTGCATTTCGCAGATAACTTTGTTGCCAGTTTGTCGCGGAAAGAAACATGTTATTATGCTTACCGATAAAATAACAGTTATGAGTGTTTCAAGTGATGGTTAAAGAAGAACTTGTGCAAATAACCCATTGGTGAGGACAATCATTAGAAATATTTATATTACAAAAAATACACAATATAATATACAATATAATATAACGATATAAAATAATTAGATATTTCTTACCGACACATCAGAATTACTTTCGCTAAAAATTTTCAGAAAATGCAATGCACAACATCAAAAGCAAAAAAGTAACTTTTAGAAACATGATATTATTTTTTTACATTATTAAGATACTGCAACCAAAAGTCTCTTTACTTTCAAAGCATTAAAAATAATTTGAATTTATATTACAAAAAAAATCACTCATCAATTAAACCAACCACTAGTTTTCTCGCTCCTTGATAACTCATTCGTCCATGTTGCACTAACAAATCATCCAGAACTATCAAATCTCCCTTTTCCCACTGAATTCCGACAGCTAATTTCCATTGAGCAATTCGATGCTGTTGTATAAACCCCAACTCCATTTCTTCACCATCACCATAAGTCATATGAAAAGGCAATTCTTCTGTTTTTAATTCAGGTTGATCATAAAAATCTGGATGATTAAAATAAAACGAATTGTGCATTGCTGGTATTTGATTGAACCAGATTTTTTCATTTGTTTCTGGATGTGTTATAAAAGCATCACCAATATGCCAACTTGTTAAGGTACCATCTGAATGCCATTTCCATTCGCTGTTTAAAGACTTCAGAACTTCTTCTGCACACTAAAAAAAAGAATACAGAGATTATTATTCGCCTAGAAAGTTGCAAAAGAGAAGTGTTTTAAAAGAAGGTAAAAGAATGTAAGTGAGTAACTCAAGCATCATAAAAATAAAACAGAACGATCACAGTGGAACAAAATATTGTTCTCTGTGTTAACAATATGAAATAAGAGAATTTAGCTATCATGTTCAGCGCCTTATTCTGTACATTGTGTACATTTTAACCATTTTACCTGATCACAATATTTAAAGAACTTAATATCCATGGACACCCTAACTACCAAATTAATATAATTTACAGAATCATATTAATAAGTTTTAAGTTCAGTAAAGAATTCATCAATTAAAGCAAAGGAAACAGAACACTTCCTAGCCCAAACTTTGTTGGCTCTAAGTGAAAACATTTTGAGAAGATCGTATCAGTAAAAAAATTAAGGCTGACGAAATTCACAAATTATTTTTAGGCCGATGAAGCTGTGACAAAATTTTAAGGTCACGAAACTTTGAGGCAACAAAATATTAAAGCCGAAAAAATTTAAGCCCAAAAGTTTGATTCGTTAAAGTAGGTTACCTCTTTTGAATCAGTCTCAAATATTGACTGCCATGACATATAATCCGAATTCTCACGAGTTCCATAATTCCTAATATATCGGATTTTTTTTTCATCCACCTTTTTGACAAATATTGGATCAAGCTCTCTCAATAATTCCCTGTTGAAACAAATCGGAGTTTCTCCATCAATTGCTGAAGGGGTGATGCAGCAGAACATTATCTAAAGAATCTATATTATAATACCCGTATGCGTCTGTCTATCACGCAAAATGGTACCGCAAGTAGCTAGATGCACGCAATGCGATATAAAAAGAACGGGCGAACCCGTGGATTTTTCCACAGGCTACCAAATAGTTTGTAATAAGTAGCTATGATACGCCACAACGAGACTACACCAGAACGACTAGAAGTAGCTAGATATAGAACAAAAAAAAGAAAGTAAATAACAATAAATAAAATGCAATAAACACTAACATCAACAACAGCAATGAATAACAACAAATCAAAGCCAACCTTCGTTTTGACTGCTCGTGTTAATAAAGAGACAACAGACCCTGAGAAGGTTAATAGCTACACAACAATGCACAACAATAACAAAAGGTTTACCTTTTTGGGGAACCATTTGACGTACGACATCTCATTATGCAAATCAATACTAATTTCCTTGGGTTCGTTACTTGCTTCATACACTTTATCAACTAAGGTATCCCTGCTGGCGATACCACCTACGTATGGCATCATTTTAAAACCTGTGCCTTTAACTATTCGATTAAAGTCGTGTTCGTTCTCGATTGGAAGACCTTTAAATAATATCGCGCTGCTGCTTTGCAGATTAGCGTCTATGTATTCTCGTACTGCGGTAGCAACTTTACTTTTGTCACCTTTGAAGTGAACAGCTTTTAGGTTTGGGTTGTGTCTGTAGCTTAAAAATTCTGGCATATCTTTATGAGAAGAGCCTGGCAGAAACTTCCGACCATTGATGCGTGAACCATGTTGCTTAAGACTTGTGTTGAACTCTACTGGCACAAAAGATGCAAGTCGCTTAAACACTGTCTGTAATTTAACTCGATTAAGTTGTGCTTGGCGAAACATAACTTTCCCTTGTCCTCTAATACTGGAATTGCTAGACAATGAGAAAAAAAAAATTGTATAACATATGTAGCTATAGATGCTATAAGATGATATTAAACCACTGAACAGAAGCAAAAATATTACAATTAAATTTCAAAGAGAGGTTTTTAAAAGCAACACACATGGGTCACTTAATCGATTTTTGTCACTTTTATCACTCCCACAAGGTAGCACAAATCAATTTTTGTGTTTTGTAATTCTTTGTCAATAATGCCTTTCAAGAATATACTGGCCTTATCGCTGAAGAATACCATTAATTGATTGTCTAATAATGTCGGGAATTACTTATCGAGAATGTGTTCGTTTTATTCTTTGTTAAAATATAATAAATCGGCCGTTTTGGCGGGAAGTTCTACGGCGTATTACTGATTTAGGAGTCCTATACGGGGGTGTATTTGATTTAGTTAATTGTGCAGAAAAAATGCTGACATTAATAATTAATTATTTTAACTGGCACAGGAAAAGAGAATGAAAAACATGAAAGTAGTAAAATGAATTCAAATTTGTAAACACCGCTTTTATGAAACCTAAGTAGCACGTAAAAAGCAATAAAAACAAAACTATTTTCGTTTTTTTTTTTGTTTTTTAAAACAAAATTTAGCCTGTTAAAACTCGTTGTTCAAAATACAAATCTAGCTTCAGTAAATTCCAGGTCACTTAAAAGATAACAAACGACCGTTATAGCTTGGTACAAGCGAAACCAACCGAACATAAAATAATAATGCAAAACGATTAATTTGTAAACATAATAAGTTTTTGTAACTTGTGCGACGGAGTAGTCTGTTATAACACTAAAAAAACTTTTAAAGTTCTACCATAAAGAACAATAACTCTTTTTTTTTTTTTGAATTCCCATGACTTTTCATGATTATTGAAGAAAATTCCATAAGTTATTTAAAAATGTTTTGCAAATTGAACTAGAATGTTTAACAGCATACTGTTGCTATGACTTACAAAACACAATTAACGTTGCGTTTTTTGCGAGCGTTATTACACGGTAGCCGAGAAAAATTGCACAATTTTAAATATCGTGAACATTCGACATTTTTGAACTTCCTAAACAGAAACCTTTTGCTTAAATCGGACCTTTCACATTGAGTGATAAAGGTATACGGCAAATTGTAATTAATTGTGTTTACGTACTTCTATGGTGATAACAAGCTTTACTAATAATAGTGTAACCCTTATCTTTAGGCTTTTCAATGTATCTTATCTTCATTTGTAATTTAAGTGCATCTAACGTAAAAGACGTAAATTATTCGAACAACAACGTTAATTAACACAAGACTCGAAAAAGAGTACAAACGTTTACCATCAACTACCGCTGGAGTTATCAATGCTCCTTTTATTAGCTATTAGCTTTTATACCTGTTGCTGGACGAGTGAGAAATTTTCTCAACAAAACTTTGTACCGTCTAGGTATGGCGTCTTTTAAATTGAGCTGGTAAAAATATTTGATGAGGAACTAAGATTGTTTATTTATTTGTGTATTAGCATTTAGTTTAACATTGTGGTAACGTCTAATTTTTAAATATTGTTTTTCTTAGGACTCTAATTTAGGTGAACATTAACACTGGTTATAGGATAAAATTCAAGAAGATTCCACTCTCTTTTTTATTCGCTGAAAAAAAACAAATGCTGCTGACGCAAGTCCATCAGTTTCTTCTAGCAGATTAACGCAGAACAAAGAGCTGTGTTTTTTATCTCCCTTAAAAAAACACCGCTAAAAATTCAACAAAACTTTCTTTTTACCATTGTCTACATTACCATAGAAAAAAGCTACTAATGAAGCTTGTTTGAAGGAAATTTGTTTACACTGTTTTCAAAAATATCCTATTGAAGAGTTGCGACAAAATTCCGATGTTTATTAAAATATTTCTAGTGACAATGATGATTTATCTCCTGCTTAACAGTGTCAATGATTGTTTATTTTTCGTTTTGGTGATTCATAGATTGGTCTTGGGTTTGTTTAATTCTCGTCTTCAATTATACCATCCACACCATAAAATTCATAATGTTCTAGTGTCACATCTACGGGGCAATTTGGTTGGCCTGAAACCCGCAATCTGATTGTCCAATCGTTCATATAGTTCGCACTAGGTGTGTTGACAATGCATCTCTCCACTTACTCAACTGTTGGATTAATGGTGGTTTAAAAACGTAATGTAATGCTGGTCAAGATCATTAAAAGGATCCAGAATGCTATTCTCTTCATTAAATTTAAATAATTCATGGGCTCGTTAAAGATATCCCGCCGCAGGCTTTGTGTTTTTTGGATGTGTGTTGACTTACTTGTTATCATACTTTCCCTAGCAATAACACACGTCCTAATCATGAAATCGACAGCTAAAACATTTTCCAAGTCTTGATCTGACCACAGATTAATGGGGGAGTCCAAACTTCTTTACACCTTCCATGAAACTCGACAGATAGTTTCAGCTTTGTTGTTAGCTATCTAGACAATTTTAAAGAACTGGCAACCTGCTAAAGCCATCTACACCACCAAAAGTGATAAAAATTCCAACAAATCAGTTCGTGATTAGTGTCTGTCTGTGACAGGTGATTGGTTCCTTGTACATTGTATGCTCTTTTTCTTAATCTCCTTTTTTTTCTTGCATTGACACCAATCTCATCCAGTCAATGGATACTACTCCTTAATCGAAACCGTTGCACGTACAATTCCTTATTTTTTAAGTAGTTTTCTTAACATAACCTCGCCATAAAGAGGAAAATCTTTTATCAAATGAATGAACTTAAATCAAATTCATAGTCTGATCATTTAGTGAATTCCCTTATACTCAATCCGTATTCACCGCAACATTTATTATCCCAATATAATATTGGCGCCATTTTTTAAACAGTAAATTCTTCGTCAATTAATTTTTTTAGAAAAATTCTGTACCTAATTTCTAAGTTAAAACGTTCCAAATTTTATACACTATACGTTAACCCATCATAACAATTATTTCTGTAATCTCAAGGCTTCGAAGATCGATTCCAGACAACTTACAAACAATGTGAGCCGTAATATTTTCTTCTTCAAACTGTTTGAATAGATTTATTGAGCGAATATTTATCGAATGAGTTTTTACTAAATGTATTTTTATCGAATGAATTTTTCACATTATTAATTGAATAAGTTTATCGCATAATCGAATAAGTTTATCACATAATCGAATAAGTTTATCGCATAATCGAATAAGTTTATCGCATAATCGAATAAGTTTATCACATAATCGAATAAGTTTATCGCATAATCGAATAAGTTTATCGCATAATCGATAAGTTTATCGCATAATCGAATAAGTTTATCGCATAATCGAATAAGTTTATCACATAATCGAATAAGTTTATTACATAATCGAATCGAATAAGTTTATCGCATAATCGAATAAGTTTATCGCATAATCGAATAAGTTTATCACATAATCGAATCGAATAAGTTTATCGCATAATCGAATAAGTTTATCGCATAATCGAATAAGTTTATCACATAATCGAATGGAATAAGTTTATCGCATAATCGAATAAGTTTATCGCATAATCGAATAAGTTTATTGCATAATGGAATAAGTTTACCACATAACCAAGCAAGTTTATCGCACAATCAAATGAAATTACCGCAGAACAAGCTCATCGATTTACGAGTAGCTTTTTTACATAATCGCATTGATTTATCGAATATGATTTCACAGAAGCCAGTATTGGTGTTCCATACATTTTCATCATCGTTGAATGTTGTGGTATCGAGATATATGACATATTAGAGCAACCACAAATTGTATGTAGTTCTGTAATATAAAGTACTATAAAGTACACGTGCAAACTTGAGAAGAAGATAATATTCACTATCAATTTCGAGATAGAATTTTACTGTCTTTGGATAAAATAACCTTTTTGAGTTGGATTATACAGTGTAATTGGAAAATATTAAATAACTTTTCTAGGTGGTTGTTTTCTTTTTTTTTCTAACTTATCTCATCAATAAATTCTGCAAATAACAATCAAAGTGTCATTTCTCTATTTCTTTTAAAGCTTCTCCTGAAAACCGCTCACTTACAGAAACACACAGTTACCAGATGTTTTTTTTATTGATTTTGCAAAAATTTAAAACTGAAAATAATTGTTTCTAAGAGCCCTATTTGCAAAAAAATATATACCGTGAACCTAAAGTATTATTTCGTTAATACGTGGAAATAAATCCAGCAAGAATCAACCCTTATGACACTTCCAAGTGATAATTTAGTGCTAAACTCGAACTTTTCTTACCGTCCTGTAACTTTCGAAATTATGAGTACAAATCTTATTTTAGTTATCATGTTCCACCTGTGATAACAAACTCTTTTCTGTTTTTTAGTAATATGTTTTTTCCGTTCTTAATAACAGTTCTTAGTAATAAAAACGTTCTTGATTCATGTGTGCATGTTTCAGGGTGAACGAAACCAACTGCTACTTTACAACTAGTCAGAAATCCCTCTATTACTTTTGTTTCATTTTATCCGTGTCCGTTTTCTCTGCTTTCACGCATAATGTCCTAATTTTTAAAATTATTCCTATTTTCGACAGCATGGTACGTCCTATCCACCTACCCTTTCTTTAACTTTACAAAACCTTGCAAAGTCCAGCCACAAAAAAAGAGTTAATGGAATGAAAGGCCTGTTTCTTTCCAATGGTAAAGCCTTTTTGTTTTCAACACACGTTGTTTAACTGAATCTACATAATAAATTTTTAAACGAATAAAAACAATAAGGAAATCGTCCATAAAAAATGAAAACAGCTGCTGTGCGGCGATACGGAAAAACTTTTCAAACTTTTTTCATTTAAAAATCACGAAAATTTTTTTGCAACACATGAAAAATAAAAAAACGTAAGTTTTAATAGCTTTATATTTCACATGTTTTAATAAATTTTGCTTCGGTAAAAAAAAGCTGACATCAGCATGGCGAAGTATTTTCCGCTTCAGCGACTTTATATCGAGTTTGGCTCACATTCTGCTATATATCATTTGAATTCTTGTGATCTTTCTTCCACGAGTATACTTATTTTAAAAAAAACAAAGACGAGTATAGTAGAAAAAATGGAAGATGTCAGCGCAAATCCTCTTCAATCTTATTTAGAAAATGATGAAAACATTGATGAGAAGGAAGTGAAAGCGCAAGAAGATTTAAATGGATCCATTGATGATTCTTTCTCACTTAATAAATCTTCAGAAATAGGAAGACAATTTCAAAATATGAAGGAGCGGTTAAACTTAAGTTTAGACAACCTCCCACCACGGAGAAGGTCGTTCGATTTGAACACTAGCGTGTCGTCGGATCTAAGCATCGAGTGTTCCATCATTGACGAAGATATCGAAAAATCTCCTCAAAATGGTTTTGAAGAATTTTACAAGCATTATCGCAACAAGGTAATCCGAAACGAACTTAGCTTAGTCAGCCAACACAAACAAGATGGAATTTACGTAGTCCCGTCGGTAAAGTCTTTACAGATTTGGTTTGGTGTTTTGTTTATACGAGATGGACCATACAAAGAGGGAATATTTCATTTTACAATTTACTTTAGCGACGATTATCCAGAAAGCGTACCTGTATTGAGATTCAAAAGTAAAATTTTTCACCCACAAATCGAAATTAGAAGGGGAGTCTTAAACACAGAGCCCGTATTTTTTAAATCACCAAATAAAAAAGAGTTTCATGTTTGGGAACTACTGGAATACGCTCGCTCTTGTTTTTATCATTTAAGAATAAGCGAGTCAAAGAACAACGAGGCAGCAAATCTATTTAGGACAGATTTGAACTTATTTAAAGCTCGATGCAGGTCATCTGTTTTAGACTCATTATTAGAGTTTGAAGAACAGAGGCATGTAGGAGATTACGATAACGAAAATCCTTTTCGGTCACGTTTGATTGAACATTATATAAAAGATGGCGTTAAAAATATAATACTAACAAAAAGTTATCGCCTCGATAAGTCAGACGGAATGGTTGAGTGGGCGAAAAATCAGCTAGGTAAAGTATTGAATAATATAGCCTACTACAGTCCTGTTGGAAAGTCACGTGATGTTGGAACTGATCTACCACACTCTCAAAAAAATATTAAAGTGATGCGACAAAATAAAACATCACCGAAGAAGCGTATAAAAACTCCTGTACATGAAGAAAGTTAACATATTATGACAAAACTGGAGGTTTTTTTGAATGAGGTAGAAAACTATTATCTTTTCCGACATATCGAGAGGGAAAAAAGGCGTTGTGCATGTGTGAGCCTCATGATCATGAGTGCATATTCACCTAAACGAATGAATGCACCATTCTCCCTTCGTCAACCCCTCCCCCACCCTTCTTCCACCCTCCCCTCAATCCCTTCCCTCGGCCCAACCCTTTTTTGTACGACCAGACGCGTATAATAGTGAACATTTATGTAAAAGCAGCTCTCTCTAGGATCTAAAAACAGAAAAGTGGCGTGAATTGGATAGCCTCGTTTCAGACCTTTATGTATCAGTTTAGAATTAGCGCGGGATTTAGTTATGAATATTGTTACAAAATTTGTTAGCAAGTGTCTGTCATAAAAGAAACCATTTTATTCCAACACTTAAACGTTTTTTGTTAAAACCTAGTGTACAAGGACTTTTACATTCAGAATTGGTACAAAAATGATATTATATAAAACACACTGAAATTTGTGAAGAGCTAGTGGAATAAAAAAGACTGGTAAAATGAACATTCACGATTCGATGTAATTATTGAAAGAAACTCGTCCCAAATTTAGAAGCTTGACGTGAGAATTTGTAAAATGAAGCTAGAACACTTTAAAAGTTCTATTAAAAAACTTGTAAATCGATTCATTATAACTTCTACAGAATGAACAAATATACACTAAATGTTTTCCATAAAACAAGAATTCATGAAATACCAACACAGAGATATCTCTATGCATACATCTGCGTTGTGAAAATAAGTTTAAAATTTATCTTATTTTCTTCAAGTAAATATTTCATTTAAAAAGCAATATTATAATTGTAGAAATATGTTTTGTTTTGGTCGCATACCGATTAGTCTTCGTGTTATTCAAAGCATTGTTGACATTCTGTTCACCCAGTCCAATGTTCGTTCATGACACTTGAACATTTGGCGATATGAAGCTCCTGATTTAGCTGACTCATCAAATTCATATCATCTTCAGACAAAACGAAGTCGAAGATTTCACTGTTCTCTTTAATTCTTTCTGGATTTGCTGATTTTGGTATAGTGATAAATTCTCTTTGTAAAGCCCATCTTAAAAGAAGTTGTGCTTTTGTTTTCTGATGTTTTTTGCTAAGATTATCTATGATGTCATATTTGCCATCCTCGAATAGACGTGCTCTGGCTAAGGGACAGTAACCCATGACAGCTATACTATGCTTTCGACAGTATTCAACACAGTTTTCCTGTAAGAAAAAGGAAACATTAAGTAAAGACAAGAAAGAGAAAGTGGTTTTACCTCATGATGAAAGAGATGTTCATGGGTGCTCTTACCATATGAGGACCAAATAATGTTAGAATTAAAGACATGTTATCAAAGCAACAGGCTTAAAAGTAATCTCTTTCAAACAACTCGATTATAGTAGTTACGGTTCTATAGATTAAAAAACACATTCTTTCAGAATTATAAGTATCAAACACATTGTTTTTCAACCTCTACCTTCTACTAGATTTACAATCAGACACAAACATACACTTAAACAATCCAATGAAGCATATATAATTATAAACTTTATGTAGTTCTGTCTTCCCCAGCTCAACATTAGCGAAAAGATGTTATCAGCTTTTCCAGTGAAAGTCAAATAGCTCCCTAAATAGCAACCACCCTACAAAAAATGATTAAAAACGCACCGGAATGTACCAAGGATGAAGTTCAATTTGATTGACAGCCGGGCTCTCCATCCCACTTGCCATTAAACCTTTCAAGTGTTGAACATTAAAATTCGAAACACCAATGCTTTTGGTCAATCCTTCCTGTTTCAACTCAACAAAAGCTTTCCATGTCTCGATATTCTTTCCTCCATGTGGTGAATGTATTAAAAACAAGTCCACATAATCAAGACCTAGGCGAGTTAAACTCTCTCGTAAACCCGACTTTGCTTCATTATATCCATGCTTGCTTGGCAATAATTTCGTCACAACAAAATACTGGTCACGTGACAATGTTGAGTTTTTCAGAGCTTTTCCAATCATTTCTTCATTCTTGTACATTTCAGCGGTATCAAATAAACAATAGCCATTTTTCACAGCGGACTCGAGAGCCACTAACACTTTTTTAGGAGCTAAGTTCCAGCATCCAAACCCAAACAATGGCATACTGTTACCATCTGATAAATTAATTCGCTGTGATACACTATTTATGTCCATTTTTAAAATTCTATTAAAGAAGAAAACTAGCAATAAAAGTCATAGCTGCAAATCTTTTTTTGGAAAACTTGAGATACAAGGGAGCTGTGCGATGTTTCCAATCGCATTTCTTGTCGCTGTTATCGGAGTTAAAAAATTAGTTTTTATGTTTATGGGCGGCGGCTTTCACAAAAATTTCTAAATATATCTCCACACAACATAGAAGAAAAATAGTAAGTCAGTAACAAATAAACCTATATCTAGCGCAAGTGAATCATGTAAGCCACGATAATAAAGAGAACATCTGATTCGTACCTCACTTAAATGAAAAAGTTTAATGACGCGTCTAAAGTGAGAGAAGATAATAAATTATTGAGATAGATTTTCACCATTGATTTAGCGTTCATAATGTAAAGTTGAAAAATAAGTTCGAAATCTATCTCAAGAAAGTATTGTTTTCTTTAAAAAAGTATGCATTTAAAAAGCAATGTTATATTCGTAGAAATATGTTTTGTTTTCGTCGTATACCGATTAGTCTTCGTGTTATTCAGAGCATTGTTGAAATTCTGTTCACCCAGTCCAAGGTTCGTTCATGACACTTGAACATTTGGCGATATGAAGCTCCTGATTTAGCTGACTCATCAAATTCATATCATCTTCAGACAAAACGAAGTCGAAGATTTCACTGTTCTCTTTAATTCTTTCTGGATTTGCTGATTTTGGTATAGTGATAAATTCTCTTTGTAAAGCCCATCTTAAAAGAAGTTGTGCTTTTGTTTTCTGATGTTTTTTGCTAAGATTATCTATGATGTCATATTTGCCATCCTCGAAAAGACGTGCTCTGGCTAAGGGACAGTACCCCATGACAGCTATACTATGCTTTCGACAGTATTCAACACAGTTTTCCTGTAAGAAAAAGGAAACATTAAGTAAAGACAAGAAAGAGAAAGTGGTTTTACCTCATGATGAAAGAGATGTTCATATGAGGACGAAATAATGATAGAATTAAAGACATGTTATCAAAGCAACAGGCTTAAAAGTAATCTCTTTCAAACAACTCGATTATAGTAATTACAGTTCTATAGATTAAAAAACACATTCTTTCAGAATTTAAGTATCAAACACATTGTTTTTCAACCTCTACCTTCTACTAGATTTACAATCACACACAAACATACACTTAAACAATCCAATGATGCATATATAATTATAAACTTTATGTAGTTCTGTCTTCCCCAGCTCAACATTAGCGAAAAGATGTTATCAGCTTTTCCAGTGAAAGTCAAATAGCTCCCTAAATAGCAACCACCCTACAAAATTGATTAAAAACGCACCGGAATGTACCAAGGATGGAGCTCAATTTGATTAACAGCAGGGCTCTCCATCCCACTTGCCATTAAACCTTCCAAGTGTTGAACATTAAAGTTCGAAACACCAATGCTTTTGGCCAACCCTTCCTGCTTCAACTCAACAAAAGCTTTCCATGTCTCGATATTCTTTCCTTCGTGTGGTGAATGTATCAAAAACAAGTCCACATAATCAAGGCCAAGGCGAGTTAAACTCTCTCGTAAACTCGCCTTTGTTTTATTGTATCCATGCTTGCTTGGCAACAATTTCGTCACAACAAAATACTGGTCACGTGACAATGTGGAGTTTTTCAAAGCTTTTCCAACCATTTCTTCATTCTTGTACTTCTCAGCGGTATCAAATAAACAATAGCCATTTTTCACAGCGGACTCCACTGCAACTAACGCTTTTTCAGGAGCTAAGTTCCAACATCCAAACCCAAACATAGGCATGTTGTTACCATCTGATAAATTTATTCGCTGTGATATACTGTTCATGTCCATTTTTAAAATTTCTATTAAAGAAGAAAACTAGCAATAAAAGTCATGGCTTTAAACCCTCTGTTATGAAAACCTTGAAAAAGTAAGGAGCTATGAGATGTTTCCAATCGCATTTCTTGTCGCAGTTTCTCTTCAATCAAAACTTACATCCGATGACATATACATGGTTGTTTATTCTAGTTAGGTTTGTAAACCGTGGTTTTAAAAAATATTTCTAAATATATTTCAACACAACAGAAAAATAACAAGCCGCTAACAAAAAAATCTAACTGGTGCGAGTCAATAATGTAAGCCACGATAATCGAAAAAAAAATTTTACCTCACCTATGGAAAAGTTTGATGGCGCGTCTAAAGTGAGAGAAAATAATAAATTGAGATAGATTTTCAGGTATACCTTCTCTTTTCTTACTATTCCAAATACAAAAGAAATATCGTTATTTATAAATAAGATTTACTACTACAAATTTAAAATGCTAAATCTTAAATTCTTGTTCACACTGGGGTTATCAACTTCAACGTGGTAAAAAGTGTGATCAGCAAGAGAATGGATTGTTGAAGGGCTAAACGCAATAAGGGCGCTTATCGGCTAACGCCTACGTCTTCCCTTAATACCGGCGATTTAACTACTGTTAATGTGTTTAACGCATTTGCACTTCTTACTAGCGCCGTTAACCCCTTAGTGTGAGCAAGGCTTAAATATACAAACAAACGATGTTAATAATTTTGGGACTGACTTGCGAGGTTCTATAAGTTTACCAGTAAAAAAAAAATCAATATTTCTTTATCAAATTAAAATTTCCGGCTATTTAAATTGGATGGGTTGTGATCAGAACAATGCTAAATAAAATTTTTAAAAATCAAATGAAATTAAACTCATCTTCTTGGCTTAGTTTTTTTCCAAGCATGCTACAAAAACAAGGTCAAAAAAGAAGCATGCACCAAATATATTTCGTGTCCATTAAATAATAAATTCTTTTCGTTAAAAATAAATTATACACTTACAACATACGCTGTGGGATACCCTTTGTACATTGTCCTCCCGTGCGATATTACGTTTTCATTGGATTCCATACAAGCTTCGCAACAGTTAAAAAAGATGGCGAAATGGGAATAAATACTCAAGCTTCAGGCGCACATCACTTGATCAAGGATGCCACAAAAAGATTATAAATAACCAGGATATTTGTTTTGTTTACCTGAAATGTGTCTCAAATTTCAGGATTTATTTTAGCTCAATTTGAGTTTGAAATCAACATCATGACTAGGATTTTTGAACAATACAACACTTGGAAGTTCAACATTTCGAAAAACCTTCGCCTTTGACCCTTAAAATACTTAAAATGCAAAATCATATACATATCTGCGCATAATAAATTAATTTCAAACCATCTAAGCGCATGGCGTAACAAGTTTTCAAAACATACCACGCTAAAAATCAAACCACATTTGTTAAAATTATTGCTTGGATCACAATTACTTTTCAGGTTCCTTGTTTTCCTCTCCCCAGCCCTCGACTTCATCATCACTTATCTCGGCATGAAAACTTGATGGCGAACCACCTTCCCCGTTATCATAAGTCGGCGAGTGAGACGGAGAGAAAGCGGATTTGATTTTTTGACCAGTAATTGATAGACGGTTTTTTCCACGCGCCCATAAATCAGTCTAAAAAAAATCCAAAAACCTGAGCCATGTTTGTTTACCACTACTTAACAGTTTTATCTAGAGGTGTGACAGCCCCTAGAACATGCGAAACGATGCAGGTGTGCTATCGATAGCAACAATGCAATACGCTAGAAAGCATACTCAAAATGCTTAACATGTGCTTTCATCCCTCGCAACACCAGAACTTTCAAAAAAGACAAGTAGCTAGTAAGAAGCCGTAAACTACAATTCCCTGATCAAACGAAAATTCACCCCAATGTCCCTGTAAGATTTTGGAGGAAAATAGGTTTTTAATGATTTTGAAAAAAATATCTATATTTTAATAATAAAAAAATGAATTCAAAATTGACGAACTGCGTTACAAACTTTGACATTTGATGGTTTATATTTTATTACACAAAAAATCTCTGATTTGCGTTCTCACACACAGGTTAAAATAGATTTAGAAAATATAAAAAAACTCACGACGACACTGTCTTTCCCGAACAAGTCAATAAATCCCATGACAAATTCACGAGATTTATCCTCCCATGTGGTGATAATTTCTTGAGATTTTCCTTTAATTTTTTGATATCGCTCTTTCACAGCTAATTCTTTCTCCTTAAAAGCACAAAAATAGGGGAATAAATGATTTTCTAATACACACAAAAAGCACAAAAATAGGGGAATAAATGATCTTCTAACACAACAATCAACAGAGAATCTAATTGGTTATCTTTTAAGTAGACTATGGTAACAGTTTAAGAAAATCATACAAAGCAGCATCATGACTTGCTAATAATTCGTAGTTGATAGGCTTTGAAGAGCTTTTGTAGATGCCCGTATATAGCTTTTAGCACGCTTCGGCCAAACTTACTCTTTTGTTTATCGGAGTCCGTGCTGTCGTGGAAATGTGCAAGAGCAAAATAATTGCGTGTCCTTTCTCACAATAAATTGCACAAGATTACAGAAATTAAAGAGATTGAATCTTATACCTTAATAAATCTCATACCTTAATAAAACCAACATTCAGGTCTTTTCTACTGTATCCTCTGGCCAAGTTTCTTTGCACGTACATATCGTAATCTTTAACAATTCTTGTTATAAGATCAGAAGTTGAAATACTCGGAGTGCGCTGTGTGGCAGAAAATTTTCCCGCTTCTTTTACTGACTTGTAAATGTCTTCTTGACCAGCAGAATTATATGGTAGATCATCATGTGCGACAAAGTCGATCTAAAGGGAACACACACGACGTCAAGTTTGATAACCCATGGAAAATAACAAATTGGGTGAAACGCCGATGTATGTTTAGTTGGAGATGCCAGTGCATTTAGAATAACACTTCTTCGCAGACTCTCAACATAAATATCAAAATTTGATACAGAAAACTTGAAATAGAGGAGAGAGGGAGAATAAAGAGATTTTTCCATCTTTTTCTAATATTTTGTTCTCAAAAATGAAGGAGAATGAAAAGGTTGATTTTTTTATAACCAAAAAACTAATATTGTATAATATTAGTTTTTTGGTTATAACTTATTGACTGAAGGAAAACAAAAAATAAATGACAAAGCAGAAAGAATTTGAAGCCAAATGATGACATTATACATAAAGATAAAACAAACCAAAAACAACACCAAGGTGGTATACCTTATGCTTTTCCAAAAACTCTAAATCTATTATCCATGGAATATCACCACAAATAATCTCATCAATATAACGACAGTGGCGGAGAGCGTCATAACGCTCTGTTTCGGTCATGACAGTGAATCCTTTTAATCTATGTGTGCTAGCATCATTAGAAGCTAAAATAAAATACATCCAATATAACGACAGCGGCGGAGAGCATCATAACGCCCTGTTTCGGTCATGGTAGTGAAACCTTTTAATCTATGTGTGCTAGCATCATTAGAAGCTAAAACAAAATACATCCAGTATCACGACAATGGCAGAGAGCATCATAACGCTCTGTTTCAGTCATGGTAGTGAAACCTTTTAAGCCATGTATGCTAGCATCATTAGAACTTAAAAAAATACCTCTAATTCATTAGTAAAATTATCTTTTTTAAAAAACATTATGTGGATATGGTAGATATAAATTAAGGATGTTTTAACTATATCAAGCCTGGGATTTTTTAATATAGTACAGTACTATGGGAGAGGGGGATTAAGAGCCAGCAGGAGATACACAGACAAACAATTATTTTGCTATCTTGTTTTTTTTGCAGAAACATTGTATTTTATTTAATAGTACCAAAACATCACACTTAGCATCACTTTTGTAACTCCTGGTTACCAACAGAACATCATGAAGTATCTGTTTTCAAAACTTAAAAAATTACCCATCCAAACTACAATCTCCTCTTCTTCATCACAAACTCGAATAAAAATTAGAAAAAGATACAAAATTTTAGCACTAAAAAAATCACATGTCCATCAAAAGTTATGTCTAGTCAGAGATGATCAAACGCTGATCATGTATGGCCCTATACCACTTTTAACAAACCGCTAAGATTTTACAGTTTAAATTTATTCTTAAAGGGAATCTTGATGTATATGGTAAACTTCTGTTGTGGCATAAAATGGTTTTAAAAAGGTAAGTACAAGGATTATATAAATAAAAAATTAGGGGATCTGTGAGTAAACTGTAGCAGCAGTAACAGCTACAACTCTAAATACCTCCAACAATTAAGTATGTATTTGGAAACAAGTTTTTGGCTTGCATTAATGCACGGGCGTGTCCACTATGGAAAAGATCAAACACACCATCTGCATAAACTCGAACTGGAACTAAAAGAAAAGTTTATAAAAACTAACGATTTGATACATTTTGCATTGCATAACAGATTGGCAATTAGGCATTTTAAGAATTATTGGAAGCTCTCTGAAAATTTTTTTCACAAAAATTAAGGTTCTCCAAAATTTCACTAAATAGATGGATAAAAACCTGATATTAGTAATGTACAGAATCTATATTTTTATATAAAACGTCATATACATGATTTTTAGGTTATCTTATTAAACAAATTTGTACTGAAAGCTTGTTAAAAGTCTGAAAGAAATCGCAAAACCTCTCAACAAGATTTATGTTTATTTATCAAACCTTCTGTTCCTTTTTTGGCTTCTTCAAATGTAAGGGCTTTTTCTCTTTTTGGCCATTTATCAGCACTGGGACTATTTTCATTGTGTATTATTGCTGGATCGGACGGTGCCAAGATTAGATCCTCCTAAGAATTAAAGATATAGATACACAATTGTAAAATTTCTAACTCTTAAAAGTTAACTACATAATCCATAAGTGTTTAAAATTATAAGCAAATATTCTAATCTAATGATGCAATTTCTATCGAAATATATTAGGTGGAAAATACAACTGGAGACTTATATGTAATTATATTTTTTTCTGTGTTGAGAGCTGATGTGCCATATTATCTTAGTACTGCCATTTACACCATGGGTAAAATAATCAAAATAAAAGGATTAGTTAGTATAACCTAGAGATAAATGAAAGCAATGTGAATTCAGGAAGCAGTTAATACATTTGCATACCGTAAATGACCGTTTAAGCGTCCTGGGTGCTTAAATTTTTTTGAACTTTCAATGTGGATGCTTATTTAGACCGGGTGCTCAAATTAAGTCATGTGTAGTTAAAAAAAAAATCACTAAAATCACTAATACAGTTTACCTTTTCACTAAATTTTTTTTTTTTTGTGTTATTAAAGAAACACTAACCAATAAGTCTAATTTCTCTTCTTCATCATCCTCACTTTGAAGTGAAATTGATTTGTACACACGTTATTAAGTTTCCTCCATTATGCTGAAATATATGTTCAACTAAAAACCATGTTGTCTCATTAGTTTATGTTTTTTTCTGAAAAAGCGCCTAGGTCCAAAACTGCTACTTGTGTAGCAGCAAGTGCTTAATCGGAACCAGGGCACTTTTACAAATTTTTTTCTCTACACTTTGGCTCTTAGTCGGATGGGCACCTAATTGAGTCCTGGGAGCCTAATTGAGTCCTGGGTCCTTAATCTGTCATTTACGGTATGTATATATTGTTACTAACACATTAAATATGTAAAAGAACATACTAAAGTTGTCTTGGTTCGTTTTACACTTGTTCCATTATCTTCACTTTCCACAGCTTTTCTTTTTTTACGCAACAAGTCTTTAGTATCAATAGACATGGTTTGATTTAAATTAACAACTGTCATAAAAAATTAACATCAATTTTTTGGCCATTTGTAAGTGACTTCAACATATATATACTTTAGTAAAGCATACTAAATTTGCTGTTTTCCACTTGTTTTAACACAGTTATAGGTTTGATCGTTATACACTGTTAAAGTCTGATCATTCAAAAAGACATTTCTGATAAATCAAAACTTAAAATATATATAACACATCACACCTAACAAATATTAAAGGCCACTATGGAAAATATTATACTTATTATGCTGCACTCAGATATGCCAGCTCTTTCAATTTCGAAAAGAAGCGTTATGCTGGCTGAACTTTCCAATTTAACCTATTTATCATTCTCATCATTCTCGGCTTGACGTCCGTTTTCCATGCTAGCATGGGTTTGACGGGGTATATTAATGACCCTCTTCCAATCTGATCTAGACTGTGTTAGATCTAAACTCAACTTCCTCTATATCAAGTCTGTCCTTATAACCTCCTGCCAGGTCTTTCTCGGTCTGCCTCTGGGGCTTTGTCCCAGGAACTATCAAGTCTCTACCCTTTCTTACCTAATTAGCCCCCTCCATTCTTTTTAAGTCCCAGCCAATTCAATCTTCTTATCTGGATAACATCTTTAATTCTACGGATACTTAACCTGCTTCTTAGCTCATCTGAACTCCTTCTGTCTCTCAGACTGGCGTTACACATCCACCTAACCATTCTCATATCATTCCTTTCTAAACAGTCAAGATCTTTCTGCTTCACTGCCCATGTCAACATAACACTTCTTACACAGGCCTCATACAACCTTCCTTTTAACTCAATTGACAAGACTCTGCTAGTCAACAAAGGAAGTAACTCTCTGAACTTTTTCCAAGCAAAACCTATCCTGAAAGTAACACTTCTTCCAACACTCCCTTCACTGCCCAACATATCACCCAAGTAACAGAAGTTCTCAACTATCTCTAATGAGCCACTGCTGTACATCATTGAAGCTAGAAATACTTCATTCTCTATAATCTCACCTTTGCAATACTTACATACAAAATGAATGTCAGCTCTTAACCTTCCACCAATACTACTGCAATGCTTGCAAGTCTGACAAAAAATTGAGTTACTACCAACCCCTTTCCTGCAAACTCCACAAGGCCACTTTCCAACTACAAGGTCACACTTGGCTGCAATGCTACTAATCACGACTTTAGACTTTTCTGTGTTCACCCTTAGCCCTTTTCTCTTCTAGTCCGTTCTTCCACTTCTCAAACTTTTCAACTAATTCTTCCATCGACTCTGCTATGAGAACCAAATCATCTGCATCAAAAAACTCCCATGTACAACCTGTTCTGAACTCCATTGACAGCGACTAGAACAAACAACAAAGGACTAAGTACAGAACCCTGATGTACACCAACATTTACACTAAATTCATCACTAAGTGAATCGTTAATCCTGACACGACTTCTAGCATTGCTGTATAGATGACAAACTTCATTTTTTTTAAAAAAATTTATTATTTACATAGTTTAATTGCATCAACAATCATAAATTTAAAAGTTTACAATTCAAGGTTTTCAGGATTTTTACAAGCTCACTTATATATTCAAAAATAATAGTTCTGAAAAGTACAAAAAAGAAATACGGAAGGGTAATAAAAAAAGAAAACTTACAATAGGGGATAAAACTGTTGTTGGGGAGATATTAATTTGTTTTGGAAAATGAATAATAAAGTGTTAACAATTATACTTAGATAAATAGATAAATAAATCAACTATATATATAAATAAAATAAACAGGAAAATAAAAATAAAAATAAAAACGTTGGAAAAAGGAATGATTTAATCAATCTATTACTTCCATTTATGTCTGTTAATTGGTATGGTTCAGAAGTGGTAGAAAATGTATTCTTAAATAGTTTGCAGTTATATTTGGGGTATGGGCTGAGGTGTTGAGGCTTCATTAGACAAGACAATTGACAAATTTGTGACATTGTACAAACTGTGCCAACTGTTATTTTTATAATTCAGTGAACATAGCCATAGCAAAATAGCCACCTAATAGAACAGATTTATGTGAAAAAAATGTAACATTTTGTTTCATATGCAGTCCAAGAGCAAGAGGCTTACTGTGTTCTGTTTTTTTTTTACCCCCTCCCCTGCTGCTTGTGGTATGGACCTATGGCCTTAAGTAACAAGCTTAGGTAGTCTATTTTAGTTAAATTATTATAGTGTTAACTATTAGTCATAGGTTACCAATACATTCATAAAATTAATAATGCAGAATGACAAAACACTAGTGAACCAGCCATATAGTAGGAGTCAATGGAGGCACACCTTTCCTTCTGTAACCCCAATTAACATGTGCTAAACTTTTAGTTTAGCATCATTAAAAACAGAAAAACAGATGATTACTTTAATTGCTATGATCTGATTGCATAAAAAGAAAGATTTATCTAAACAATGGTTAGCTGAAACTGTGAACTCCTCTACTTAGCATCTCATATTAAAGGTATAACATCAATATAATAAAAATGCTGTGTTGAATAGTTAAAAATAACAGCCAATGATAGGTTATGCACGGCATGAAAAGCACCCCTTGTGGTAACTATAAAACTAAATACATGTGTATTCTTGAATTTAGTACCTGTAGTTGGCTGGCTAGCTAGGTCAACTAAGCACAACCACACAAAATGTAAACCACTGCACTGCGCTTTGTAGCTAGCTGACTTATGAGCCTAGCTATCTATAGCTAGCTAGTTAGCTAATAGTAGCGAGCTAAATAGTTATTGTAGCTAATAGCAAATCACCTTCTAATTAAATAAATTACGTGCAAAATGTGTGATATATATCATTACGTGAAAAAAGTAAAAATGTCTGGCAAAAGCAAAGCACAAGAGAAGAAAAGTAATCAATGCTACCGGTGTGATTGACACGTGAAGCGTGGGTTCAGGGTTCGCAAATGCGAATGTTCCACCCTGAGTAGGACGTCTGCTTAAAGGCAAGCATTTTCACTTATATGCTAAGTAGGGCTATGCCATCTAAAGTAAGTTTTTGTCGATTGTTAATGTTAAAAAAACAGACACTAAGTAGATCAGAAGCAGTCAACATTTGGCCACGGTAATAACTTGGTATAACATCCGATTTAGTGTGAGACACAGACCATTTGGAGTGACCTTTAAAGGAGGGACAAAAGTGCGCGTGACAAAACTGAAAATTAGCTTTAAGTCAAAAGCAGAATAAAGAAAGGTTGCGTTCCAATAGGAGAACTAATTTCAGGCTTTTTTTTTGTTTTTAAGTTGGTGAAAAAAAAACCTTTAAAAAATGAAAACAAGGAAATTTTTGGTCTTTTTTTTCGGGATATAAATTCACCCGAACATTCCGTTTCGGATTAAGGTATATCGCCATACTTGTTGTGGACTTTAACCTTCTGGCATGGTTTGGCTTTGATAGTTGTGATTTTGTACTTTGTGCTTTGTACTCGATTGATGCCAACCAAGGTAAGTCGTTATTAAAATGTTAGTAGAATTTTTTGTATCTATTATACGATGGCCCCTGAGGCTCACTTTTCTTCCAATTTAAAAACATTTCTATTTATGATTTAGGCAATTCTCTTTTGTATTCTGACACTTCTCTTCAGCAGTGTTTTAAAACTTGTCTTCTGCACTTAACGCTTCTCTGCGTGTGGCCAGAAAACTTCTCTTTAACTTATATAAGAAATATGGTCAGCAATTTTGCACCCATGGTCTGTATATTTGTTTCACTTCTTGCGAGAAGTTTTGCTCTCCAATTTACCAACATCTTTATGTCCTGGTGCATGTGCATTATTAAAGTAATATCACAAATGAATTTAGCTTAGTAGCAGAGTAGGTACTTTCAATTATCAATAGACACAATAAATGTCAAAACAGTTGCCCTCAGATAGAGTCCTTAAAAATCATCATAGTGTCCACCAAACAGACTACATGCTTTTTTATATAAAAATGTGCTTTATAAAAATATCAGGCTGAGGTTTTTACGTTATTCTTTTTGATGGCACATTCGTGGAGCTGTTATTATGTCATTTATTCAAAAACAAGTAAGTTTTAAAATCTAACTGAATCAACGAGGGTGCTGATAAGCCGCATAAGCCGTAAAAAGTGCGGGCGTTTTCGGGTGAGTTCTGCGTTTTAAAAAAAAATCAAGTATTTGCCTGAAACACCCCCCCCCCCCCCCATACACCCGAACAATGCCAGAAAAAGAAAAGAAAAACAGACACTAATGATTCAAGAAACTATAGAAATTAAAATAAACTTATTATATGTGGTGGCGGAGTTCTTAAAAGAACTGTTTTTGATAGTTTATAATAATATTTACTGGATAAATAACTTAAATATAAACTTTATTAGCTCCTTTATCTTCAAGGGCTTTCTTTCAACTATCGTCCACATGGTATGTTACAAGGAATTGCATTTCGGGAATGTTCCGGGCGAGTGCAGGCAGTTTTAGAGGACAATCACCATCATCATCATCATCATCATTCTTGGCTTAACGTCCATTTACCATGCTAGCATGGGTTGGACGGGGTATGTTAATGACCCTTTTCCAATCTGATCTAGACTGTGTTAGAACTCAACTTCTTCTGTATGAAGTCTGTCCTTATAACCTCCTGCCAAGTCTTTCTTAGTCTGCCTCTGGGCTTTGCCCCAGGAACTGTCAAGTCAATTTAATTTGAAAAGTCGCCCGAACTCGCCCTTATATATGTGGGCGTTTGCAGCTTATTTGCACCCTCTTCTCAATCAACATTGCAGGCCAGAATTGGGCCTGGGAATTTTTAAGTTAATGGAATAGAAGGCATTTCTCACTTTGAAAGAGAACTGTTTCGAACAGAAGAGAAGATTTAGTAGGAAAAAATAAGTGCTTTTATTAAGAGGAGAAATGAGCCATAGGGGCCATCACACTATTAAACTGATCTGTCACACCAGCTACATGAAAAAGGGGAATTTTGGCTGCCTGGACCCAAGGCTGAGAACACTTCTTCAAATCATTTTTTTTTTGTTAATACTTGAATCCAGGTTAACACCATCAAATTTCAAAAGGAGATAAACGACTTATTGGGAAAAGAGTGGCATATTTGTGTTTACCAGCAAAAATTATATAATATAGGAAATTTTGAATACTTTATGATCATTAGAACAGGATTTTTGTAATTTAACCCAGATCCAAGAATACTTAACTTTTACTTCTTTTGTTATCAAATCTTTTCCTGAAGCATTTTAACACTTTTTTATTTTAAAAAACCATCTTTTAATTAAATAAAAAAACAACAATAAATATATATAATTTTAAAAAAGTTGTGTAATAAGTATTGTCACCTCGACAAATGTAACGTGAAACTTTTAAACTAATTTCAGGTCCTTATTTTTAGGGTATATATATTTATAACGATTTCAGAGAAAACATACCTTTCAAGCTCTTCATGAACAAGGGCTGAATTTTTTATAGAATCCTTGTTTTCTAACTTTGAATCTGAAATATATATATTGTGCAGTTTTAGAAGAATTTTTGCTAATAATATAGTTTTTTTATTCTTCTGTGAGAGTATGATCATGAAATGTTTGTCTTCTGTCAACTGAAAAGTGGTAATTACGTGACATTCTGACCAGAAGACGTATATTCTGTATCCCTCATTACAACAACTATACATATTCTTCTATCAAGATAGTATTACATGGAACGTGAATGCCTAACCACACTGACTAACTAATAAACTACAAAAGAGAATGTAGTATTTAAAAATAAGAAATTTAAAATTGATTTCTTTGCCATAGTAATATTAATTATATACAAGAACATACAAAAATGTACAATGATAAAAAAACAAAAATGGAGCTTTTCGTTTTTTTATTGAATATACATTCTTGTATGTTCTTGTATGTAATTAATATAAATTACTTGCTTTTTAAACATTCATTAATTAAAATTATAATTGACAACAGCAATTATTTGTTTTAGAGCTACATAATGATGTCATAATTTCGCATAATTAACAAAACTTTAACTGACCTGTGCTCTGAAATTGACCCCTAATGGCCACCAATAATTTCCAATAACTCAGAATGACCCCAATCAAGTACCAATGACCCTCAACCATTCACAATTACGTTCTAGTCACCAACAATCACTCTTGTTCATCTCTAGTGACTCATCAAAAGACATTTCCCCTAACAGAAATATCTAAGTCACTCGAAATGGCTCAAAAAGACTGTGATTTCAACTTTATGTTGAAAAGGAAACTTTGTGAGTTTGTGAATTTTTGCCAATTTTTTAAAAATTCTTATTGATGTTACTTGCAAAATTAATCAAATTTCAAAAGAACTTATAGTTTTTTATGGTTTCCAAATGGTACAAGGAGTAAATTTTCGCAAAATTTAATATTTCTTATTTTTTATTAATGTTTTGTTGTTACACAATCTTCATTTTCTTTTTTAATAGGACTATTTCTGATCACTTCTTTCACTTGTTCAGGTTTTCCCCAGGTTAAGCACAATTTTTGAAGCTCGTTTTATACCACAATCTTGTTTAGTTTGATGATATATTTTAGCGTTTTTTTTTTGTTTTTTTTTGCAATTGTGTTTGATCTCGTTTAGCACATTGAATAACTTTGGCAGTTTTAAGAATATCCTCAAACTAGCCTTACTCATTTGCGCCTGTTTGTATTTTTTTCTTATGTTTTTTTTTTGATTTGGTGATACACTAAATTATCAGCATTTTAAAAAGAAAAAGAAACACTTTTTTAGATGACAATTTTTCCCAAATGAAGTGTTTATGTCATTTCTAGCATAAAATTTTTTACGTCAGGAATCCAGTAAAAAAATTTGCAATTTAAATAATGTGTCAATAATTTGCCATGAAAGTTTTATTGTGGTTGTTTATTTGAACAGTGTTTTTTATTTGAAAGCAGGTTTGTCAAATATGGTATGTTGGTAAGGTATAAAAAAACCTTGTTGAAAACCTCTTGGATAAACAATCAGGTGCTAATTAAAACTGTATGCCACAGCTAACTCTATAGGGAACTGTTTTTGCACTATTTGACCTTTGTGTGTGAAAAACATGTTTTACGTTTTTAAGTTTGTTTTTGTCTGTAGAGATTTTTTCTGACTCTTTTAATAACTTTCAGGGCTAACAAGTGGATGTCATCCTGTCATTGCAATTTTTCATTACAATCTAAACTCATCCGACACGTGCGAAAGAATATCAGTATGTATCGACTGGCATCGTGTGCAGCAGTGGCTGCTGCTGGTCCAAAGGTGTTAGGATTGTCATGGTATACTGCATTTGCTGGTAGCATTGCAATGTACCTGCTGACAGGTGGATGGAAATGGCTTAGGCTAGCTTATAAAACATTTGGCAGAGACTTTTATTTTGGCAGAATAATATTGGGAGTGGAGCTAGGGATAAGAAAGATTGTGAAAAATAAACAGATGTTGGGAGACGTGTTTGCAGAGAAAGCTTTACAACATCCTGACAAAGTGGTGTTTATATCAGCTGAAACTGGTGAAACACTTACATACAAGCAAGCTAATGATTTGGCAAATAAAATTGCGAACATCTTTTATGAAGCTGGTTACCGCAAAGGTGATGTTGTAGCACTAATTATGGAGAATCGTATAGAGTATATTCCCATTTGGTTGGGCTTGTCAAAACTTGGCGTCATCACTTCTTTAATTAATTACAATCTTCGCGGTGAGAGTTTAAAACATTGCATTACTGTTTGTGATTGCAAGTCAATTATATTCAGTGATGAACTGCAAGGAGCTGTGGAAGAAATAGCTCCTGATCTGAAAGTTGATTTTTATTATTTTGGAAATGAAAGCTCATCTATCAATAATGTTACATATTTAAAAACATTAATCGAAAAAGCATCAACTGTGCAACCACCAAAACCAGAGGATTTATCATTGAGCGATAAGATGTTGTTGATTTACACCTCAGGAACTACTGGTTTCCCAAAGGCTGCTGTTATACGGGGATCTAGATATTGTTTTATGGCGATGGGCGTAGGAAAAGGTATAGGAGTAACTGCAGATGATATTGCATACAACTCACTGCCACTTTATCACAGTAATGGCGGAATTGCTTTATCAGGAGGTGTTTTTTTCTTTGGACACACAGTTGTTATTCGTAAGAAGTTTTCAGCTAGCAGATTTTTTGAAGATTGTACAAATTATAATGTTACAGTGATCAATTACATTGGAGAAACTTGCAGATATCTGTTAGCACAACCAAAGGGACCCTTTGATAAGGCCCACAAAGTTCGTGCAGCCACTGGGAATGGTCTAAGGAAAAGTATTTGGGAAGAATTTCAAAAACGGTTTAATATTGGTTTAATTGGAGAATTTTATGGAGCAACAGAAGGCAATGCAAACATGATGAATAGTGTTGGTCGAGTCGGTGCAGTTGGATTTAATTCTGTGTTGATACCGTGGGTTTATCCTATCAAGATTGTGAGAGTGGATGAAGAAGGTAACAATTTTTTTTTAAAGATAAGATTTTGACAATACTGAAGTAGTTCAAGCTTCGAAATAAGGAAGCAAAGTCAAATTGAGGCTATATAATAATGCGTTTTTTTACGCTATCTGTTTTTGCATAATAATAGCGCATTCATTGGACTAAAGGGCGTAGGTTTCTGTAAAGTCAAATTGGGGCTATATAATAGAATATGTTTATATCGACGTGAACACGCTTTATACCTTCGAAAGAAGATAGTGCTTGTTCCGACTTTCTACAAACTCGTCCTTAACCTCCATTTTCTTATGAACTGTAATTATTTCCCAGAATGTGAACAATTTGCTGTGTTTCTTACAAAGGCAAAAAAAAATAATGCTATTGTTTTTTATTATTATATATTCATTTTATGTGCAGGCAACATTATCAGAGGAGCTGATGGATTGGCTTCAGAGGCTCAGCCAGGTGAAGTCGGAGAATTGGTTGGAAAAGTTCGAAATGATAATAGCTTGCGACAATTTGATGGTTATTTAAACAAGAGTGCCACACAAAAGAAAATTGCATATGATATTTTTAAAAAAGGTGACTCAGCATTTATGACTGGCGACCGGTTGATTCAAGATGAAGAGGGCTTTTACTATTTCCAAGACAGGACTGGAGATACATTTAGGTGAGTTGTCAACAACATCAGCACGTGACCGGACACCATGTTGGCTAAAAATTCTTGCTAAAATTAAATCTTGCTGAATTTTTATTTCTGACTAATTTTTATTGTCTTTCGATCTATACTGATATGTTGATTGGACACAATAACGTCGGAAATTTAGTTTTGTACGAGTCGTAACCGAAACCTTTTAGAAGTTTAAAAAAAGTTATACAGGTCAAATAATAAAAACTTCGCGTTTGAGGTTGCCTTTTTTTAAGCGGGTTTTTGTCGCGGCTTAATGTGTTAAATGTGTTAGAATTTTTTCCATAAAATTTTTTCCAGCTTTTAATAGTCTTAGATATCTGTAGTAAAACTACAGTATTTAATGTTTCCTTCACAAACTTTTTTACTTTGAAATATATTTTATTTTACAAAAAGACCATAAAACCAGGTCAGAGATTCTTTTTAGGGATGAAAGTTGTAGCAGGGCCGCTATTGCTAAGACGTTTGACTAATGATGACGTTAGTGTACTTTTTATATAGAGTACCGAAGAAAATGTTCCAAAAAGCTGAAATGTGAACTCCTTAAGTCATGGAGTTTCAATGGATTTTGAAAAAGTGATCTTTCGAAAATTTAAGTTTTTACTATCTCCAAAGATCAACTGTGATGTCTTACTCTGATGTTGATCATTCCTATTCTACCTTTTTTTTGCTTAACTAGATGGAAAGGTGAAAATGTCTCCACCAACGAAGTTGAGAATGTGATCAACAAAGCTGTCGATAATGAAATCTGTGTGTATGGAGTAGAAGTACCCGGTGTGGAAGGTAAAGCAGGAATGGCATGTATTGTTGATGCTGAAAAAAAGGTAAGGAAATACACATTTTTACACATGCATGCTTACTACTGTGCACGCGAGTCTTGCAAAATGATAACTGTACGCTAGAAAGGTTGAGCGAATGCGGTTAGGTTTTAAATTTTAGTTGATGTTGATCATCATGCATTTTTAATGTCTGTTCATATATTGAAAGAAATGGGAAAGTAAGTCATGTAAATTTGAAGTTTGTAAGTCACCCTTCGAACAATAACCTTGAAGCTCTGAGCTGATTAGGAACACTCTCGCCTTTACATGGTTTAGCAGTCCATAACAGTGAAAGTATTTCTTTATTCTGGAGTATTACATATTTTTATTCGTAGGTTGATTTATCACATCTACCTGAAGTTTTGGGTAAATCACTTCCGCCATATGCAAGACCGGTGTTCGTCCGTTTAGCTAGCGAAATCCCGAAAACATCGACTTTTAAGTTCAAGAAAAATATCCTTCGAGATGAAGGATATAATCCTGCAAGTTGCGCAGCCGGCGACCTTTTGTTTTACTTTGATGGTAAAGAAAAGAAGTTTCTCTCCATCGATGCTGACGTGTACGCGAAAATACAAGATCAAAAAATACGACTCTAATGAACTGTGAGTCGAATACGTTTAATTAATTACACTATCCGAGAATGTGATTGGTGACTTTTTATAGATATTTGATTGGTTAAAACATAGGCAAGTAAACAGTGAATTCGGTCTCGTAATTTTGGCGGCTAACGTAATCCTTTATTTTTATTTTCATGTTTAGCGAAGGCTTCTGGTCTAGTACTGGAAGACTTTAGTTGTAAATGTTATCCTGTGATTACAAAGCTAACTGAGATTTATTTGAAGATGTGTAACCGTGGGACTATTTAATTACTTTCGCCCATGAATCCTTGCAAAACCAGAACAAAGGTGTCGTGAAATTTCGAGGACAGTAGACGAGTTTTTAAATTTATGAAATTGCGAATTCTTTACGACATTTTTGCGATTGTACAGTTGTTAGGTGTAGGTGATGTTCTGGACTGATCATACTTTCGGTAATTTTTTTGCTCCGGAGCGATCATACTTCCGGTAATTTTTTTTTTCTTTGAAGTGATCATACTTCCGGTAATTTTTTTTGCTCCGGAGTGATCATACATCCATAAATTTCTTTTGCTTCCGTCAATAATTTTGCATTTTCTTATTTCAGTAGACTCAAAATCATCTTTTTAGTTTCATCAGTTAGACCTTATTAAATAATTTTGCGTATTTTTAATTTGCGAGTCATCCTAGTGATTTTTTTACTTGAATGTGAAGGTTGCTATATGCAATGATCAGTTAAACAAATATGTACATTTAGTGGGTCTCTACAAAGAACCTTTTCTTTAACTCTTTTTTATTCCGCAAATAGTTATTTTTGGAAAATTGCGATTGACTGGTTAAAATTTAGGTTTAGGTATACAGCCTTTTTAATTCACGCACAAAGCAGACATGCAAACAACGGCAATTTTTGCCAACGCAAACAATTGGACTAAGAAAACCCTCGAAGACTTTTTTTAAAAACTACTTTTCTAACTTGTAAGAGTTATAAAAAATGTCGACTTGTATATTGTATATTTAGGATTTTTCATTTTTATATGCAATTCTATGTTTTTGTACCTGCTATATTATGTACGATACTTATTTCTGCAAATCCGCAGTCTGACGGTTCTTTTACATCTGGATTGGAGAAACAGCTGAGAATCAGCTGAGGACTGTATGTTTCTGTTTTTGTTCGTGTGTTTAGATCATGTTATTTACAGTATGACGATGTAAGACATGAAAAAAGTTAGCAGAATGATTGTTGTTTTTAGTGTCCCATGCAGAAATTTATATTACCAAGAAAGGAAGTTTTTATTATGGTTTTTTTCTCATGGTACTTCGCATTGTTACCGGCTGTTCGTCATTTTCAGTCTGTTTTTTTCTAGTAAAACTATAAATAAATTTTCTAAAATATTCCATTCAATAGCTGCAGTCAAACCGGTTCCCTTAGGTTACCTATATGCTTGTGTAATTTGTATACATTGTATCCAAGCCTAATACCTTAACGGCGCTATTTAGCACGAAACTTCAATGAAACCAAACGTACAGCTAAATAAAAAGTTACAGTATCGATTTTTTACTTGATATTTTACTTCGTGATATTTGTGACTTGTCATTCCCTATTAGTTTCCCCTCTCTTTGGGTCGACCAAAATTCAGAGTTCTGTTGGGTTCTCTTTACCTAATTTCTTTGGATATTGGATATATCCATTCTTTTTTTTCTTTTTTTTGTGCTTAACTTTTGTCGTCGCTAAACTTTGTGTACTTTAAACAGAGAAATTTTACGAGAGAAGCATTGTTCAAACACTTGCGGACTTTTTTAAATAAACTTTTACGATTTGTGATTTCTAAATTTTCTAATTGCTTACTGAGAAAAAAGCCAAGTGTGTATTGTCAATGATAGAAAAGGGGAAAATGTTATTTCCAGAAATTGTTGTAATTAAATCACCTTTTTTTAGTATGTATACGTTTGAAGCATCATCGCCTTACTTTTTTTTGGCTTTTGCAAGTATAATATTTCCAAGTTTTAAGAAAAATTTCGGAATTCCGAGGTAGAGGCTTTCAAAACCAGATTATTTTTTAAATTTACATCGATATACTATCACAAATGAATGATTTAGGAAGTATGTGGTGGATAATTTGATCGGATTGAAAGGGAACGGATAATTTATCAACTTTAATTTCCACTGTATTTACTTAGAACGAACAATGAACTTGATTGTTTTTTTTCTTTTGTTTTTTTTTTTTGAAGATTCTGTTTCCTTAAAAAAATCTCTTCTCTTATAAATTTCCGTTCCAATACGGTACGTGCCGAGGAAATATATGTACTTGAAAACTCGCTTTTTTATTTCCGTGGGTGCATAGAAAAAAGTTAAATTCAATTCAACTTTTGGAACCAAACGGAACGGAAAAGTTAAAAAAAAATCCTGAGTTACTTGTTTAGAAAATTTTGCTATTCGACTTTGCAGGGTCGCAGCAGCCTAAAAGAAAATCTTTCACTTGAATAAAACGCTTTTGGAAAAATATTTGAACATGTTAGACAAAGCTCATTGAGTGAACGAAAAGTTTTTTTAAATGTCCACAACCAAATATTGTCGCAACAGAGTGCCATACTCTACAAGTTTCCTTAGATAATCCAATAAAATTATTTATGATTGATTATTAAAAGTTCTTTTCCTCCTAAAATTTGTCTGAAATCACGAAATTGTAAAAAGCCTCGAAGTGAACTTTGTGTTGCAATTGCCAATAAATCGTGTATTTTCAAGTTTTAAGATAACCAGCAGTAACTTTTTGAACGTTACTGATATTTACGTTAAACCTTAAAAAAGATTAATTAATCAAACTCGTCCCCAGTGCCTTTTGTCTCTTTTTTTTTTTTACTGAACGGCGTCGCCCTGGGATCAGTTAGTTTACTACAAACATAGCTCTATGCCAGAAACAACTCTGTGGTTCTCATTTGAATGCGGCTTGTTGTGTTGAAAAGAACAGTTTGTTGCTTAACAGAAGCAAGGTTTAGTGTCGACCTTGTTTCCAGTGCTCTTTTGCGTCTTTGCAAGACGTAATCAGCATTTTAAATGTAATCCACCATACAAATTCTCTGGCAGCTTTTTTAGTACACTCGTTACTTTCTTCCTTAAGATTTTATGCAATGCTTAATGGCAAGACTCTTAAGCGGTGGTAAAAAAAAAGAGACAAAAGGCACTGGGGACGAGTTTGATTAATTAATGCGAATTTTGAAAATGTATACCTCGTTTATTTCCTGGGATCAGTTAGTTTACTACAAACATAGCTCTATGCCAGAAAAAAACTCTGTGGTTCTCATTTGAATGCGGCTTGTTGTGTTGAAAAGAACAGTTTGTTGCTTAAACAGAAGCAAGGTTTAGTGTCGACCTTGTTTCCAGTGCTCTTTTGCGTCTTTACAAGACGTAACCAGCATTTTAAATGTAATCCACCATACAAATTCTCTGACAGCTTTTTTAGTACACTCGTTACTTTTTTCCTTAAGATTTTATGCAATGCTTAATGGCAAGACTCTTAAGCGGTGGTGTCGGGATAAAACTATTGCCCATTCTGTAGTCCTAGATTATCAAGATTGATACTGGCTGTTCCTATAAAAAATAGGGGACAAGCGGCTGGGAACAAGGTTTTTAAAATACATGAGGTACCTGAATAAAAGATGAGCTGATTCTAAAAACGCTGAAGTTAAGTAAGAAACGTTTATAGCCTGAATCGCTCGGTAGCTGAATCATCTGATCTCTCACGCCCCATGGCGCGCGGGGTGGATCTGGATTTCGTTGCTTGTGCGGGGCTCTCATGCAGGATCAAAACATTGGAGAAAAAATCGATTGCGTGGAACATCACAAACATTTGCGGACATTTTTTTTTTATTTTGCGGACAAGTGACAAGTGAGAAGAAAACAAAACAAGTCATCAACATTTTAAACGCAAATAAATCAAATCAAATGGTAAGTAATTTCCTAATAGTTAACAATCGTATACACATTAATACTGCGGTCAGACGGAAGTAATGAAGTAAGGTCATGTCCTTGACAAGGTTGCAAAAGCAATTAGGAAAAACTGTGCAGACTTTCAAGCAAAAATTTCATATATCTAAAGCTAGCCAGTAGCCCCTATACTTCACACTCCTCAGTCTTTCCACTTCATACTCATCAATTTCTAAGGTAAATGATCAACATTATCAGGATGGAACAAGTTCAGTATCAGCACTAGATTTCATTCATCGGACTGTGCAACTGACTGTGCTATCCATTTTTTAGGAGGATTTAATCTCCGAAAAAGAAGATTCCCTTGTCAAGAACACACATTCCATTGCTCCCTACTTGGCAACTGTTACGGTTTTCGGAAATATTCCTGGTTTGTTTCTTGCGTCTGCGCAAGTTAGAAAATCAGGAAATTTTACCAAATCTGGGTGTTGTTCTCGCTTCTGCTTGAGTTGAAATTTATTCAAAATTTGAAATATATATATCCTGCTTTTCTTGGGGTCAAATGGCCCAATCATTTTAAATGATGAGAAAGATAGATATTTCTAGAAATGGCCTATGGAAAAACAGCAGAGTTTTTTCTCTTACAATTCCACGCGTATGATATAGCAAATTTTAAACTAATTGACCAAGCTTATTAAGTGTTTGCCAAGTGGTTTTGTCTGTGTCAATGATAATTTTTTATACCATTCTCTGTGCCACTTCGTTCTGTTTTGAGACAACAATATAAAGGTGAATGATTTCATCTTACTTTGATTTCAGAGTCGTTCTGTGTTCCTGGAGGCTTTATATATTTTTGTGCATTTATCCATTTTTGTACCTGGTATGACTGAATGCTTACAGTGTAAATATTTTTTTATTCAGGCGGAGCATATTTCTTCTGAGCAAATATCTGGTTAGTACAACAACAAATTTTTTGCTGCCTATTTTTTGCTTTTTTCCTAGTATATATATTTTTAACATTTAGGCAATTTTCTTAAACATGCCCTAAAAAAACCGTAAAATTTAAAACAAACTTTAAATATACCTTATCTACAAAATAAAATCTCGAGTGACTCATTTCTGAATAGGGTTAACGTTTTAGTTTCAATCTATTCATTCAAGCAAGTAAAATTTCAGTAATATCAGTAGTGTGCATGCTTCTTCTTTAGAATTTAAAGAATGTTTCAATTTGTACGATAGAGATAGTGATGGCTTGATCTCAACTGAGCAGATGATTTTAGTAATGCGTTCCCTTGGACAGTGTCCATCACAACGGGAGCTGAACGAGTTAACTCAAAAATTAGGTTAGTTATAACATGACAATGCTAACTGTCTGTGAGCCAAATGTTCTTTTTAATTTGGTGAGAATTTATTTTGGTAAATAGTGAAGCATTTTGTTTTTAGCATGGATTAAATTTGCCGTATTTAAAAAAAAATGCTCTTCTTGCCAAATTTTTTCAAGCCCCTTAAATTTTTTTGCTTAAGGTATTGCACATTCTTTTATTCTGGTGTCTGTTATTTTTAAAAGTCACCCACTTGTTAAACTATCTTTCCGCATTTTAAAACAATCTGTTTTACAGGAAAACCAAAGGTGACTTTCCCTGAATTTCTCGATATAATGTGGAAAGTGATGCAGAAGTCACGTAACCCAGAGAAAGATATTCTTGAGGGGTTCAAAGTCTATGACAACAAAAGACAAGGCTTGATTACGATGAAAGATCTCAGGCATGTTATGACAAGAACTGGTGAGAAGCTGACACCGCAAGAATGTAAGTCTTGTATTAAATTATTATCTTATATTGTTGTTGTTTTTTTAATTGTCCTAAAGCTGCTAGTAGGCCCTTGTAATTTGCTTTCTATTAAGATTTATATGTACTTTTTAAAGGAGTTTTCACAAATTGAAAAATGTGGAATTCAAGCATTTGAATTGCACCTCAATCTAATTTTTGTGTAGGGAAGATTAGTGGTAAATTTACCACACCTCCCCCACTGCTTTAGTTTCTGGCTATAAAAAACACTTTTTTTAAAAAAATATGTCTTATGATCTAAATTTACTTGAGCTTTGCACGTTGAAAGCAAATAAATCAAATATAAATTAAGAAGATGAGATAGGCCCGAAGAAATGAAGAAGTCGTTTTTGGGAGAAAAATAATGATGTCATAGCATTTGTGTTTCCCTTAATTTTATTGAGGCCGTAATATTGCAGTCCTCTTACAAACAAGACTCGAAACCCTTCCTTCCCTCCTTAAAACAGATTTAAAACTCTTTAATATCAACTTTCCTTTCTATATCTAATAAAGAAGCAAACATCACTAAAATGTTTAATTTTGTAGTTGATTACATGCTGAGTCAGGTTGGAGTCAGCAGAAATGCAAGCAGTATTAGTTACCAAGGTAATCTTTTAAATTTCATTTTGTTTTACTTGTCTACCACAAAGTAATAATTTGTTTATTGGTGTGGAAACAAGCAAACAAAACTTTCTACTCTTGAAATGCTTAATTTAGACAATTCATTCCAATCCCCATATTATATCACACATATTAGATGTTTCGTCCATTGGTGAAAAAGAGGCTTTAATATTAAGCTCAGACTGTGTTTATTATGTCCCCATTTTCTCACCTTGCATAACACGTGTAGCCTGGGTGACAATTAGAAAGATCTAGGGAGCGTACTTAAAGCAATTATACTTATACCCTTTCTTTTACAAACACAACTTTTGACTTTAAAAAGGGGTCATCATACCTTAAGACTTTATAGTTAAGAATCTTTAAAGTAGGGAATCTTTATGTTCTGTAACAATCAATAGGATATACTTATATCGGTAGTAACTTGCCCAATCTTATGTTATCAATGTATAACATAAGATTGAAGTCTGGTAAGTCTGGTATTAAAGCTGAAGAAGAAACATTTTATCGAGGCCTGACTTTACTGAACTGTTAATTTTTACAGTCTACGTATGTTTTGTGCATTTAAAATAAAAAGTATATTACTGTGAGTTTTGTGGCATGCTTCCCCAAAGTAGAAATTGTTGCACAACATACGGAAATTTGTTGAGTCTTGTTCCTCTTTTTTTTAGATTTAGCGAGAGCGTTTAGGCATGTTTAATATATATTTTTGTTATTATTTTTCTTGGTAACTTATATTCATTTTTTGCTGATAGAATTTTCTCTGTGCTGAAACCAAATTGCTGAGAATAAAATCTTCCTTAAATATTTCTGAGCAATTCAACTTAGCACTCTGTATGGCATAACTACTGCGAAAAATGAAGACTTAGGTAAAGTTCACTTTTCTGACATTTTTTTGTAATTTTTATCTTTATTTAAATGTTCAACCGCACATTTAGTTTTTTGTATTAATATTTATTGAATTTAGTTTATAATTTATGTAAATTACAGTTGACTAATCGGCTTGTGTCGGTTTGCGATGAGAAAAAGATAACATCAATGTTCGTAAGGCGGATTTCCATGAATCGAATTGTGGTTGGCGAATACGGCAGCAAAAACATTTTTGAATTCTCCCAGTAATGAGTTTTTCCAAAAAAATATAAAAACACTTTGCGTTTTGATTGGTTTACAGCGAATTATTTCGCCGCTAGTAAGTAGAAAGTGTCTCTACTTTTTCACGAAGAAAATGTTTAGAGCCAATATCAAAACAAATGAAACTACGCTTGCCCAGATGCATTTTGCGGGCGAATTTTCGCGTGTAAATCTGCCCTTCGTCTTTCATTTTTCTGATAATCATAGTGTTTCTTTTCCACTTAAATAATTTTTTCTAAACCAAAGAAACACCAGGAATTCTTTTGCCCTCGTAAAAAAAACTACTGTCCTGTCTTGGAGTAATCAGAATGAGTTCAATTTTTACCGCGGTGGACTGAAACGGAAGACATCAACCAATCAGGTTGCAGAACTACAGTTTTGGTTCTGTTTCATGAAATCTTAATTTAAGTGGAAATTCATATTATGACTTAGTAAATATTTTTATGCACTTATATTTAATATACAGAAATTTTCCGGGTTGCACATTTATATTTATATAACTTATGCAGTTGGTGAATCACTTAGCTGAATATTTAACTAATCTTTGTGTGTTATCGCTCGTTAAAAGTAAAATTGATTTTTACACCCTTTTTCGATTACTACAAAACAGCCAGCCTAGTGGTTAGCCCACTCTCGTGTTTTTATACTTTATCAGAATTCAGTAACTCATAATTTTTTATGCTGTAAAGAATTTTTGTAAAGAATTTTGTTTCTTGGTATCCTTGGTTTTCGTTTTTTCTTATATCTTTAGAGAATAGTTCCCTTAATGCTAAAATCTATGCACAAACATTTAATTTCATGAGTCGAGGCTGTTTACGTGAGAACCGAAAGTGAACTCAAACTGCCTTGAGTCCCTTCCGTGCACGGTGTGTTTCGTAGGACTATTTCATGATTTCCATTACTTTAGGTGAAGTAGAACTCACTTCGGGTGACAATTTACTTCGAGTTTTTATATCGTTGCGGGATTTCCATAAAAACACTTCACCTCGCTTAAAAGTCAAGAACACAAAATATTTAACCCTTTTACTAGCCACATTCGTAATGAATTTCACCCGAATTGAAACAACAGTGCACTTTTCACTACGGTGTGAAATTTCACTTCGCCTGAATTTCTCTGCGTTGTAAACGCTTTCCTTGACCACGTTCACACGATGTAAATAGATATAATTTCGAAGAGAAATCATCCCGGAACACAATGTGTACCGGTAAATTACAAGAACCGCTGATGGATCAATTGGAAACTTGAAATTTGGATTACATTATGCCAAAATTTTGTTTCGATGCGTTTGTCCACGTGACGCCGTTCAGTATTGCGCATTTTGCGTCAGGCCGCTACTATTCCGTTTCACATATCAGATAGGCTCAGTAGTTTGTGAAAAGACACCCTATCCGGTACAAAGTTTGACCTTAATCCTCTATGTGTGACAATGGTCATCTTTTTACTGCAATTTTAATTTTTCCGCACTACAACGTGTTTTATTCCATGTAGAAACATGGTGAGGGACTTCTTAGATAACAACCCCAACCATCGCTTATTGCAACGAATCCTACGTATCTTCATTTTTTTTCGTTAGTTGCATTGTAACAACTCTTGCTGCAATCCGCCAAATTTTTAATATTTTTGGATTATGTTAACTTAAATATAAATACTTTGCAGTGTGAATTTAACCTCGTTCCCAGGACTTCTTAGATTTCCTTTATGCGTGAAAAAAGCAAGAAGCTTTAAGCAACCAAACAGCAAACCTTAAGTTTTGTTTTATGAAAAGGGATTATTTCGAAAGCTTTATCGGTTTTAGATTTATGTCAACCAATATTTCTTATGAATGATAATATTTCTTATCAATGATAGTTTTACAATTAATTGTGTGAGAAAAATGTTGCGATTATTTAAATAGCCCGAGTTATAGCTCCCGGCCTTACGGGGACTACACGGTACAGGGCCGCGAAAAGTAGAAAAAATCCAAAGTGCAAGTAGGAATTAGAAGAAAAAAAGTCAGGTAGGCCGGGCTATTTATATTATAATGCCCGTATACGTCTCTCCGTCCGTCCGTCCATCTGTCTGTCACGCAAAATGGTAGCTTAGCGCCGTAGATTAGTGGTTATAGCTCTCGTACTCTGTGCGGGAGACCGGGGTTCGATTCCTCTTGACGGCGATTCAACATGGGCGAGTGAATGTTACCATAGCCCCGGGTTAACCCAAGCCATGTGAGGGAAATTGGGAAGATGGCACACTGTGTGGGCCGTTGGATGTTGCCGGGAGTTGTCTAGTAGAGCGCGGGCTCTAATTGGGTCTGCGTAGCTCAAAATGAGCATTAAATACTCTAGGACTCTCCATCTACGCCATGGCCCCTCCTGGAAATAATAGACAGGGTATATCCCTCGATATTTGTGAGGCTAGCCATGTAAAATATGCACATCTTAGCTGCGACGGGCGAACCCGTGGATTTTTCCACAGGCTAACGACTACTTATTTAAATCGTATTCTGTTTTCTTTTACAGATTTCGCGCAATCTAATTTTTGTGCACTTTCTGGATAAAACTTTTTCGTGCACATCAAATTTTTGCGCAGCCAAACGCGGGAAAAATTAGTCTTTTCACGCAGCCAATTGTTCGCGCAGCCAATCTGAGGTAATTAGACGTGCGCAAGAATTTTCAACCTCGTTCCTATGCCTTCTTTTCTCTCCGAAAATGAAGAGCAGCCTTGCAACTGTGATTGACTCTTTATTCGATTAGCTATACTATGTTATGCAAATCTTAGCCAGTGTATTGTGGAGGCTAACAGACTATACAACTGTTCTCGTGTCATAGATGAAACGGATAACATTAAATTCGTCCCCAGGGCATCTTTATTATATTTTTCGTCTCGGACGTCAAAAAGATGCAAGATGCCCTGGGGACGAAGTGGGGTTAACATTTAGATTAGCAATACATTAGAGCAGAACAAAGAAAAGGTATTTGTAAATTGTAAATTAGGTCCAAGACAATGTTAGAACATGAGGTTTATCTAATATATACAATATTCTCATGGCATTTAAAAAAAAAAATTAAAAAGTAACGAAAAAATACAATTTCGTGCCCAGACCTTTCCAGCTTTTTTTACCACGCGGTGGTTTTATTCGATGAGATAAAAAAATCTGGAAACGAGGCTAAAAAAGAATGTGTGTTATACTTTTAGCATAGGAATATGTATTTTTATGACTGTAGAAAGAAGAAAAATTTCGCGTCGCTATAAATAGTACTAGTTACTCCACCGTCGTGGTTTTTTGTTAATAAATTCAACCAAGCTGGAATGGCGTGACGCTTTAATGTGTAACGTGTGATGGAAATCGTTTTAATAGTAATGGCAGTTAATGCTATGTTATCACTGTTTCAAACATTTTAAAGAAGGCATAATGATTGCTAAGCTATCGCATAGAAAAGCTTTTGTTTCGCTTTAAAGTGGGAAAAAGAATTTTTGAAATGTAAGTGTTCAGTCGGTATATTATATTAATATTAATATCGGAGAGGAGGAAAAGCCAATCGTTAGGATGGAATTCCCAAAGACGTTAAACTTCCCATTACTTACTTACTTCTATTATTATTAAATCCTGTGAATTTAAACGGTTTTGCACTCTTCTCAAATTGCACTTAAAACATCTGAATGTTTACACAGGCAAGAGGTTGATTGAAGATGACAGCTTTTAAAAAGTTGCAATAACTCTGCAATTCGATAAGGAAATCTAGATAGTGTAAGCAGGGCTTGCCTAGTATTCACTATTTACACGTACTACACGTGTATATTTAATATTTGTTGTGTTTTAGAACATGTTTAGTTACGAAGGCTTGGTTGCGGCCACAGTTACACCAACCAAAGCAGATGGGTGAGTTGACTTCTCACGACAGTTTTAATGAATCCAGCTTTTGTTGTTTTAGTATTTTACAGTATGTATCTTTTTAGTTCTATCAACTGCGATGCAATACCGGGTTATGTCTCATTTCTTTTGCAGCAAAATGTCAAAGCTGTTTTCGGTAGGTATCGTCAAGCTTTAACCGAAAAGATTATGAAGTGTTTTAAGTATTTCTACAGTTTTTTGTTTATTTGTTTGTTTATTTTAAAACTTTTGAAAAACGACACCTTGTTTCATAAAGAAAGGTTTGGGACTGAGGAAACGAACAATATAAGTTTAGGTCTTAAAGTAATTATGAATAAGTAAGATAAACGGAAAAAATTTGTTGTAGTAGTAAGACTTATGTACGTCAGTTGCAAAAAACTAAACCTTTGAAAAAAAGTATTAGGATCGCCCTAAAGAAGTGGGGACCATTTTTTAAGGGTTGAAATTTTATGTCCACCAGTCTGGACACCAGACCTCCTCCTTCTCTTTTGAAGCCTCAGCAACAAGTTGCGAAACAAAAAATGCACAACGCACATCTTATGTTGGAACTGAAATTATTGTCTAATTTTAAGAATAAATTTGTAATAAACCAATAGATTAATCCCTACGAAGCATGTCTTTTTAATGGCAGTAATTTTTAACAATATTAATTTTCAGTGAATGGCACGACAGGGGAATGGTCTTCTTTTTCTGTTGAAGAACGTAAACATCTTGCAGAAGCGTGGATAAAATATGGCCGCAATAAGTGAGAAGCCTTGCTTTTGTTTTATCCTGAGTAATTTTTTGCTTTTTTTTGTAAACTTAACTTCTTCTTTTAGGTTGCATAAAATTATAATTCATTGCGGAGCTTTATCGACTGAAGACGCAAAAACATTAGTATTGACTTATTTACTTGTTAAGTTATGCGCATTGAAAAATTAATTTGTTGTTAAATTTGTGACGTTGTTTTGTCTAGGCTCGACACGCTGTTAATCTTGGCGCAGATGCTATAGCCTGTATCGCTCCGTGCTTCTTTCGACCTCAAAACGAAGGTAAGAATCCTTAACCTCCAATCACTCCTAAAATGAAAAAATAAGTTTCTTTAACTTTTTTAGTCGTTTTACAAGGCAAAATGCAGGATGACCGCACCTCCAAACCTCTTCGATAACCTAAGAACAGACCCTCCTAAAATCTCCCTATAAAATAACCTGAATTTTAAACAAAAAATACTGATTTTTCAAAATTTCCTTAAATGAGCTATTCTGACGTACGTCCTTGCATCATTCCAAGTAGTTATGTTTTATAATCATGCTTTGAAAAATAATTTACCCCTTATGTCAGAAAAAGTTTGATTCTTATTTTGTTGGAGTTCTGTCCCAAATATTGACCCAAAATCTCTTAAAATCTTCCGAAATGTTAAAATTTGATATCTGTCTCCCATCCACCCACCCATCCACCCCTTTGAAATGCCCTGAGAGCGTGGTTGTGTTTCGAGCGCTCGACAAGTATACTGAGTAAAAACAATTTGGTTACGCTCTTAAATAATATTGGTAACATAATGCATAAAAATATTTTTTTATTTGACAGAGTTTTTAGTGGAGTATTTGCGAGAGGTAGCATCTGCTGCACCGACCACACCCTTTTTGTATTATCATTTACCTGGTTTCACAAAAGTCGAAGGTATGTATGCAAATTTACGAATTTACGTTGTCTACCTTGAAGAATTTGCTAACAACAGAAGCTGGCTCGAACACCCTGCTCTTTAGGCAAACAAATTTTTTTATTCAGCTGGAAATAAATATTTTATGATTGTTATTTTCATTGTGTAGTTTTTTAAACATTGTTTTGAAGTCATTACAAGGTCGCTTTTAAATCTTTTTCTTCTTCCTTTTTTCTCCCTATAGAGACATGCTTTCTCTCTTAAATAGTTATTAGCAAATATGAAGCCTGCTTTTGATGTTTCACAATATTATTCAAACGAAAAAAAAATATTTGATTTCTTTTTCTTATCTTGATGAAGCATCGATTAGTTTTAGTAAAACAATCTGCGATGGAGAGCTAAATTAATTGCTTATGTAACTTCATTTAGTTAAGATGGAGGTGTTTTTAAAACTGGCACATGAACGCATTGCAACTTTTTGTGGAATGAAACTCAGCTCTCCAAAACTTTATGATGTTTATCATTGTTTACAGTTTAAAAACAAAGACTTGGCTTTGTTTTATGGCTGCGATGAGGTAATCACTCGCCAATGGTTGATTCTCCTGTTGCCACGTGATCCATAACTCATTACTCATTTAGATCTTATCACGATTTTATTCATGCCCTTTCTGCCCCAGTCGTTTTAACTACAATTGCACAATTAATTTGTTGACCTGGACTTCCTCTTATTTTTTATATGCTGGAATTTGAGAACTGTTACTCAATATGCGGCCAAGTTACATGGTTGCTTTTAATTTAGGATTTAAAAATCAAAATCCTAAATCTTTCCGAAACATCGTGTGATTTAAAACTCCTCATGATATATTTTATCTATGAAAGAAAATAGACCCCAGGTTACATAAGTTGTTACTTTAACGTTTTACAGAAAAAGTTGAATTTTTGAATTTGTCCTTTTGTGTGCGCTTTGTACCATTACTTCCGGAGTTGGCCGGACATTTTTTCTTTCTTACTGATTTAGCAACTGTTTCCCGCCTTAATGGTTGGTGTAAAGGCTGCTGTTGGAAGGTTTGTAAAAGTATACGAAACTTTAGTACTAGACCACAAATCAAACTGTATCGGTGAGAGTTTGGACGTAGCTATTTTTTCAATAAATTTTGCTTTGTTTAAAGAACCCATTAAAAGAAACTCTCGAACGACTCTTTATGTGTTTTACAAACAAAAGTTTATTATTTACCAATCTTGTTCCCAGGGCTTTTTTCTTTTTCACTTTCTACCGCGAAAAAAGCTTGCGTAAAGTAATAAAGAAATTTTTGGGGCCAACCTCGTTCCCAGGGCTTTTTGTCTTTTTTTGACACTGGGCGAAACGCCGCCTAAACGTCAAAAAGTTTTAATATGCCCTGGAAACGAGGTTGCCTGGGGACGAAATTTGTTGATATATTTGTTTATTTATTTTTGCCTCCCGTTTGTGTACTTTGTTTTTTGTTATAGTTTGTACAACTACCTTGGAAGATATTTTAACGAAATATTATCTGCTGTTGAAAAAAATGAATTCAGCAAAGCTAAAGACATTCAGGTACTTGAGTAAAAAGCCTTCTTTCGTGTAAAACTGTAGCTTATCTTAAATCCTGACCAACTAGATTTCTAAGAAGTAAATAACATCGTTGTCTCTTCAGACTTAAGAAAACAAAATATAAGGTTTATTTAACTCAAATTATTTGAAATGCTTTCTAGATAAAACTTGCTATGGATATGATACCAATGCATGAAAAATACGGTATGTTTTTTGTGACCAACTGGAGTTTGACCATTTCTAATCCGTTTTTAATTTCGTAGTGATTATAGTTACTTCAATAAATAATTTTTAGGTGGGCGTTCGAGGGGCGCGTTTATTAACGAACTTTTAAAATAACTTATATATGTTCACTTAGATAGCTTCGTCGTTTTAGAATTATGGATAGCTTGTGTAAACTTATCATTAGATATCTACTAACTTATAGTTTATCACTTCGGGGCAGTCTTTTTTTAAGTTTTTATTACTAATATACTGTATACCAACCTCGATCCCAGGACAAGTTGTCTCTTTTTGAATATCGGACGGCGAGACGAACATGGCCCTGGTGGAGGCTGGTCAAAAATCTTTGATTTTCGCAGATTTTTAATTAATGCACTCGTGTCTCGTTTATCAGGAATTTTATACTTCCTAGTCTTTGGTAAGCGAGTTTCAATTTAATTATTAGGGTCTGGATTTTATCGTGATCGATGGAAATAGAACTTTTTAGTGAAGACTGGACCTTGAAGGCTTTAGGTCGTGATGGCTCTAACGTATATTGATATTTTAAAGCGAATATCTTTCGCATTAAATAATTACATTTTTCAGTTTTGCCTGAAACCAAAGCAAGTCATATGTTTGGAAGCTTTGTTAAAGGGGAATGATGTGGTGGCAGTTCTGCCTACTGGATTTGGAAAATCAATTATTTTTCATTTACTTGCTGATCTCTTCCCAGTTAAAAATGAAAAGAATATTGTTTTGGTCATCAGCCCTTTAACTTCCATTATAAATGATCAGGTGAAATACTTGAATGGGATTGGTTTTTCTGCTGCTGTATTGAACTTGGAACAGAGGAAGTTTGAGGCAGATGAGAGCTTGTTTGGAAGTAATGATGCAGTGGAGGACGACCATGATGGTACAAATATTACAATTGATTGTGGTATTAAAAACGGAGATATTAAGATTTTATTTGCCCATCCAGAATCCTTTTTATCTGATCAAGGGCGTTCAATTTTAAAGAGCAAAATTTATCAACAAAATGTGGTAGCTTGCGTGGTTGATGAAGCGCATTGTGTTGAAATGTGGTAAGTAAACTAGCTCTAGCTGGCTATTCAAGAATATAGATTATAAAATTATAAAAAAACTTTGGTGGTTTTTAAAATTCATTTTATAAAATAATAATGAAGTGCTGTAGGTATGTATATGGCACATATCATATGAAATATTTAACAAAACTGAATATATACAGTATAAAAATCTGTTATATATATATAGCTATATGTAATATATATATGAAAATATATAATGAAACTAATATAAACGAACATATCTTTTGACAAGTTGATAATATATATCTGTTGGTACATAATATAATAAATTGCTAATATATTAGCTATACAAAATTTTAAAAAAAAACACTCCATTTATATGTTTTAGGGGTGCTGAATTTCGTGAAGATTTTGGAAAATTATGCACACTGAAAGCTCTTTTTCCAAGCACACCCATGATTGCTTTGACAGCAACTGCACCCCCAAGCAAAATAAAAAATTTAAAAGAGAAACTATGTTTCAGTCCTTATTGTAAGGTTGTTGTTGCAAATCCAAATAGAAAAAATATATTTTTAAAGAAATTGCCAAGACGCGGAAACAACTTTGGCTTAAGAAGCTATGACGATATTTTAGTTCCCATTGCTAAAGAGTTAAATAAATTACGGGATGATTATCCCATGACAATCATTTACATGAAGCTAAAATATTGTGGCTATGCTTATTCGTTATTTCAGCAAACAGTAACTCCAAATAACACAAAACTATTTTGTCAATTTCATGCTCCTCAAACATCTAGAATGAAGAAAGAAATCTTAGATGAAATTACAAAACAAGATTCGTCTATTAGAGTTGTGTTTGCAACCACAGCACTCGGGATGGGTGTTAATGCACCAAAGGTTACTGAAGTTATCCACATAACGCCTCCAGCCAATATTGAATCTTACATGCAAGAAATTGGTAGAGCTGGAAGGCGTGGGCAAAACTCAACTGCAACATTGTATTACAATAATGCAGATATTGCTGTTAATAAAAATAATGTTGACGATAGCATGAAGTGCTTCTGCAAAACAGATCTGTGCTTAAGGAAATTTATTCTAAATTTCTTTGGTTTTAAAAAATATGAACAAGATAATTGTTGCTCAAATTGTACAAAGTCTAATTTGCTGATAAAAGAAACAACATTACCTTGCCGTGATTTAGTATCAGAAGATGCTTTTAAATGCTTACAAACTGAGCTGAAAGAAATTATTGAAACTTGGAGACTTTCGCTATTGACTACCCTTGATCAAACTTATGAACTTCCATCTATCAATAAAAATTTGGTTCAAACACTATTGAGTAAACTTCCATTTATAAGATCTAAAAATGATCTGTTATTTGAATATGATGTTTGGGATGATCAATATGCTACCACCATATACGATAAAATAAATAAGTATGCCCCAAAGCATAAATAGTTTAGGTATATATATAAATATATATAAACAAACTTTAAAATATATAGTATATAATATTCACTTCTGATAAAACAAACTTGTAAGATTAAAAGCACTCAGTAGACAGAATTTAAAAAAGTTCTACTTTTTCTGGAGGTTTGAATTATCAGCAGTCAATGTTAGCATAAATAATATATATACGTTTATGGAACTCACCTTGATATAACAGATTCTTACTTTATAAAATCCTAGGGAACATATAGCTGTAATTTATGTTTTTCTAACCATTTTTGATGTTCTACAATATTCAAGTAACGTAGTGGGGAACGTTTAATATCAGGAAAACTTTGATGAGCTCTTCCAACAATGTGGCTAAATGGGCGAAGATTAAGCAGGTCGTTTGTCATCTCTTTTTCATCAGATATGGACTCTCGTTTAGAGTGTTGGACCGATGTATCATGAATATTTAGGTTTTGATCATAATTTTCTTTGATTTCTTTTACACCGCTCACAGCCTTGCACACTTTGCTAATGGATTTTATTGTTTTATTTGCTCCCATTCTTTGCACGATGTGTTTTCCTAAACGATTACTGATTTCTTGTGATAGATCATCTTCAATGTTTTGCCCTGCTCCACCTCTCCAATTTGAAAAGTATCCCCATTTGAACTCCTCAGACAATCTAGGTGTCAACAAGCATTCTACTTGTGCAATGCTTACAAACATCTCTATCGCATATTTACTGTATGCACCAAGTGATCGAAATATTGACAACAAAAGCTTTTGATTGATGAGGTTTCTGTCACCATCTCCTTCTTTAGCTGTATCTTTCATCTGAAGGATGAGGACTGTTAAGAAAATGATACACAGACCGTAATTTTTCACGTGATCACCATCTTCAATTGATTTTTGGAGAACAAATTGATCGACAAAATTATCCAGTAAAGTGTTAAAATATTCTTTTTTTACCTCTTTGCTAGCATGCACCAAATTTTTAGGAAAGGGATGTCTTTTTGGTTCATCTTCCAATGTATCCATCTCCAAAAAAGACATTGCTGCTACAACAACATATGCTCTACCAACACTTAAAAACAGATCTTCACTACCTTCGTATGAGTCTAACACTTTACCTGGGGTTGAATTCCTTCTATTCATTTTCTCCCTGAAATACTTCAGTGTTCCTATCTGGTTGACAGAGTTTGCTGAGTAAAGCAGAGCAAATGAATATTGAAGTAAAGATGCCTTACAGTGCCACATTGCAGCTTTGAAAGGGGAACAATGCTCCAACCGGTCTGTTGGTGTGTGATTCCCAGCTAATAGGGATTTCGCACCAGCGAAACGGACTCGTGTCAGCTGATCACCACTAAACATTATTTTCATGTCCTTCATTGGATCTTCGTTGGTAAACACAGTATGAGAATATGATTGACCTGGCTCAGCTGTGTTTTCAGGTAATGGTGTATTGTCGATAATTGGCATGTCAGTCAGTTTACCAGCCTTTTGGTATATCTCTGCAATCCATTTCTCATATGTTCGCAGGATCTCGACACAATCTGCATACCTTGCTTCATTTGCATCAATGATCGGCATTGAAATTATTGTTGACTTTTGGGACATTTTGTCACTAAATCTGTTGTCAATATGATCTGGGATTACTTTTTTTAAAAATTTAAATTTTGGGAAAAACTCAACCAGAATTCTTCCAATCAGAACCTTTGTTGTCTGTCTGTAACATTCCCATTCTGCCATATTGACAGCAAATTTCTTCCTGTCCATATATCGAATATCTCCAATTGGCTGGTTGTTTGGAAGATGGTCAAAAGAAATTCTGTTTGCGATTAGATTTGTTGCAAAAAGATGGTAATCTTTGTTGTCAACACCCTTTCTTGTCTCCACTAGTACTTTCAGATCCCAGTTATCGCCGCTTCCTCTGAGTGTTGTGTTGTTTTTCACTAAATCAATCGCCTTTTCCATATAGTGGCTTCCAATCAAGTTTAACAGATTTCCTTTCATCTTGTGTGACAGGCATACTCCTAGTTTGTTGAATCTTTCTTGTAACTAGAATATAAGTACCCAACATAGCTTAATTTAGTTGTTCGTTATGTTTACTTATATCCAAAAACATGTTTTAATGAAAAGTTTTAATATATATATATATACATTTAGAATTTTTTGGATAAATTTTCACCTTTCTATAAAAAGCAAAATAAGAACAGAAACTTTTTCTATTAGTCGGAGTTAAAATCTCAAGAGCATTTCCCATTATTTACATCTTACATCTACTGACTTATATATTACCTTTTTGCTGCATCCACCCTCAATGATCAAAACAGTGTTGACTCTCTGATATAAACTAAGTTCATGCCACCGCATTTGCATCAGTATGGAATATATGAAACAAAATTTGTTTTTAGTTTCAAGTACAATATCCTTTTGCCCACACACAGCACTAAGAACATCAACAAGTAATGGATGATTTTCTTTGATCTCAGCCCACAGTTTTTCAATATTAAAATTTTGCATCTCTTCATACCCTTTTTTGTGTAAAATTGATGGTTTTTTTCTTGTGGCAAGTTTTTTACAGGAACTTTTCAAATTATTAATATAATTATTTTTCAAATATGTAGATATAGTTGGACAGTGGTTAATGATTGTATTTGCTACTACCATATTATTATTGGATTTAAGCGCTGTTTCCAGTTTTAATTTTTGCATTGCTGGTATATTGTCTTCGGGAGAAACAATATTGCGTGGTTGCAGTTGTGTGGTAGGAACTTCAGTTAACTCCTTGTTTTCAGCAAAGTTAAGTTGCTTTCTAGATTTTCCTTTTTCGTTCTTTTTCTCACTTTCAATAGTTTGATTTTTCTCGTTATGCGGAGACAATATGCCACGTTTGACAGACACGTTTTGTCGTAACTGAATTTGATTCAGTTGAACATTTTTCCGAAAGTCTGACATTTTCTCGACAAAGGTGACACAAGACTGACATATAACAGTTGGAAGAGCATCCAGTTCCGTTGTTCTTAACCCACATGTTAGACTTATTTTGTTCTCAATGTTTTTGTTTTTTCCAATATTGCTGAATATTTTTATAAACAAAGATTTTTGTTTTAATTTGGCACATAACCTGCAGAAATTTCCATCATTGGAAGTGTTACGAAAGTAAATCTTCTTAGGAGTAGCTGGCTTAGCCATTCTTCTATACCTTGAATAAAAAAAGAAAATTTTTATATTTAGCAATATAGATGTATATATATAAATGTATAGATAGCTTTGTGTTTTTATCTTATATATAATCCCTTACCATTTTAAGAGTTAACAGAATTCTTGCAATATGTAAAATCTGTGTAATTAGCATGGAAAATACATCCAATCCTTTATCTGTTTTTGCGTTGATGTAGCTAACTGCGCTTACTTTGTATTCTGATGTTCAGTAGTAATAATAATAATAAATAACTAGTAGCTATCTATCTGTAACTATATATATGTCTACACTTCTTGTTTTATAACTAGCTAGCTCTAGACAATCTCTTGGTCAGTTGCTAATATTAATTTGAGCATAAGTAGCATGTAGTTACATACAAGCACATCTGGACTTAGAGTTAACTAGTTAAAACTAATTGAAGCCATAAAAGTTTCTTGCCAAAATGTATTTTTCAAATATTTTTTTCTGATACAAAACATGTATGCACAGTGTCGGCCATCTTTATTGTTTACAGTTAGTTTCAGCGTGAATATTTCACGGACCGAGTGACGTTTTATCTTTCGCATAATTAGGTGAAATTCTCGACCAATCACGGCTCGGAATAAAACCAGCCTCCTCCAGGGCCTTTTTCGTCAGACCTATCAATAAGCGCAGCGCCGATGAGAGACAAAAAGCCCTGGGAACGAGGTTGACTGTATACCTTAAGTGTATTCTAACTAATCGTCCGGTTAGCTAACTAAAATTAACAACTTATACATCAGTTTAATGTTTTAATAATCACACCAAAACTTATGTCGTAGAAGAAAACCCTACAACTACCGAGATTTCATATTAGTCGTCAATACTAATGTTTTGCCTATAAGTAAATTGAACAAATCTAACAAAGTCGTATGAATCTGCAGGTGGTCAATTAAACTTTATTAAAAAATTCTCTTCCCAGTCCAACTGTTAGTTTTTAGTTCTCACTTAATAATTTCGCGACCCCTTTCTCCAATTTAACATTGCGTTCCTGAGGTCCCTGTTAAAATTGTATTTTATAAAAACATTTTGTTTCATTTCATTCCCAGGGTTTTTTACGCGTAGGAAATGGTTGACTGAATGCATAGAAGAGCTCTGGGTACGCAGTTTTGTATTGACCATACCACCTTATCGGCCTAAATTTCTGTCCAAATTTTCATCACCTAATTTTTACCACTAAGTCAAAATTAGTATGTAGCTCCACAAATTTAAGCCGATAATTCGATATATATTAACACAATTAATCTGGACACAATTGATTTTCGTTCTAGGCCAAAGCATCACCAAAACACTGACGTCATTGTCAGAAATTGCCATGGGTCCATCAAGATTGCCATTAAAGTCTTTAACAGTCGAAGAAGTAAAAGAAGTTGAGAAGCATCTGAAGGACTGTGGATATTTAGCTATGGATTTTTAGAATAAAGATTTAAAAGCAATAAAGAAAAAGTTCAGCTGTTTGTCTTTCAAAATAATATAATTTTGTCAACCTCGATACCAGGGCCTGTAGCGTTTTTTGATATGAGGATGCCTCATATAAAAAACAGGCCCTGGGATCGACGTTGTAATTTTGTCTCTTTTAGATACATCTACACGTTTCATTAATAAGAAAAAAGAACTCCTTGAGAAATTTAATTTTAAAAGCCCTTTAGAAGCTAAAAAACTTCAGTAGTGTTTTTTTTTTGTTTCAAAAAGAGTGTATGTTTTTACTTTTTCGTTAATATAACAACCACTACAAATGATGCATATCGTTTTAATAATAATACAAGGCTTCTTGCTAAATAAATTTGTTGAAATTAGAAAGTGAAAAATAACACCCTTTCTTATTCTGTATTTACGTTTCTATTTTAAAATTTAAAATTGAAATAGCGAAATTGGAAAAATATCTTGAGCCAGTAAACTATATTATGGGTACTGTATTTGTAAGGAGTAAGATTTGTAACAAATCTTATAATACCAAAAACCTTTATAAGGAATTTGGGGCTAAAAAATGGAGCACTGTTAAGGCACAAACCAGAAGTTGGGATATCTCAAGAAAAAAAATACAAGTATAATATCAACAACACCATCACTATCCATTTTAGAGCCAAATAAGTCAAAAGTTTTGTGAAGTAATCTTCGCGTAATATGTTGGTAAAATTGTCAATCATTGCATAAAACCAGTTTAGTTTTCTGAAAGTTTACACAAGTTTCAGAATGAAAATATAGGAAATTGATTTAATGAACTAAAAAAAGTTGAAAATACGGAGCCAAAACTCCTTATAAAAAACGTGTATTCTAACGTTCAAGGAAGTTCTTCTCCAGCAGCCTCTAGCAGCAAAGTAGATGGGCAGCTAACATTAATATGTCATGAATTTTTTTGTTCTTGGAAAATTGGAAGTGCAGTTCTTTACTGGTAAAAAGCGATAGGAAGAAATTTATATTACCTGCCGGTGTGAAACTTTGACCTGTCAATGATTATTCTTATGTTACAGAAGTTGTTTTGATCTTCTTTTAGAGACAACGTCTCTCTTTTAATATAGGGCCCATGGCAACAATTGTCGGTACCTGTGTTCACAGTAACTATATATTCTACTTAGACATTTTTCTCGAGAAGAAAAACTAGGCTTTGCTAGTCTTTGCGTTTGCACAAAGTTTGTGGGCTCACGTAAAGTTGTTGTACACAAAGTTCGTAATTACGCTTGTTAACTCTTAATTACAAACAATAAATCGACGTATTAGTGACTGTAATTGCATATTTTGTTATCCCCGCTTATATTTGTATTCCCTTTGGCTTTAATAGCATGGGTATTAAGTTTGCAAATATTTTTAACACGAGAGAGACGTCATGGGATCAATATTCTGTGTATCATGAAAGAAGTGCCTGAATTGGCATTTTAAACAAAGTTTAACTTTAATATGACCGAGGTAGATCAACGATTAAAAAAGAACTAAGAATAAAAAAATCTGTGACATAATTTTAGTAGCAGCTTATTCGTGAAACTCTCACACACGCATATTTTATTCGCCATATTTTCTATTCGCAAGTTACTAAAAACTGATTGGTTGATCGAACAATAGAATGAATTCGACGGCCACAAGGAAGAAAGCGTGTTCTTAGAGGGACCCTCCACCTTGGCGTCTCAGATATTATTTCAACATAAGAATATTTTCAGGTTCCAAAATGGCTGTTACTTCATTTAGTATGAACGGCTTTATTGTTTTTACAGTTTTTAAAATAAATTTGAATCAATAAAGCGAGCTTACCATGTGCGCAAGGGTGAAAGTAACAATTCCATTGTGAAGTTTGGGGTTTCCCCAACACTTCCTTTATGTGTTTAGTTATTTAAATTTAGGGTTGCTAACACAAACCTTGCGTGCTGGTATGCGTCAAAAATACTAACAGTTTTGGGGCACAGTTAGCATGCAATGTTTTAGCAAAGCTATTTTACAACACCGCATTTAAAACTCATGTTTAATGATACAACTAGCTAGCTAGCTTTTAGTTTTAATGATTTAACTAAGATTAAGTGAAAACAAATATCAAAATAGAGCGATAAACTTTATCAACTTTTCTCTTAAAAGTTTAGTGGTCCAACAAAATTTTATAATGCATACAGAAGCCATTCTCGTTGTTTTGTTTGTTTATGGAGCCATTATGAAAAAAAGTGAATTAACATCCGCGGTGGAGTGTTATTATTCAAAAGAATAAAACATTGAACTTTTCATGGCTCAGAGCCATCGAGAACAGAAATAGTTTGTGAACTACTTTGGCCTCCTTTGAAGGGTGTTTCAAATAGTAACACAAGATATATAAGCTTTAAAAAACTACCTAAGACTCAGGTAAGTTTATTTTACATTTAAAACTTATTATTTATTTTATTTATATTTGTGAATATTTCTGTTTTGATAGAATAATTGGTTGATAGTAGCTTTTTCACACGATGGTTTAAATAAAACAGCACTCTATCGACGACTTTGTGACAATTGAATATCGATTCTTAGTTGGGGTATTGTTGCTGCACATCCGAAATAACATAGATAATTAAAAACTTACTTAATGGAATGGATACATTTAGCTATTCGCAAGAATAGTTATACCATAAAATAGCTTTCAAAAATTAATGAAAAAAAGTGTTTGGCGGACATGTGGGCAGAACTTTCAGTTGGCGAGCGCCATAGTCTATACGAGCATCGCATATATATATATAAATATATATTTAAATGACAACCAAATTAAGCACTCCTGCACACGGTCTTTATATACTTTTTGTAAAGAAAAAACAAATGTGAGTAAAAAAACGAAATGAGTTGCCATTTTAGTAAACGCATGACATGTAAATTCGAATTTAACACGAAATGAGCATAAAAATTTAGAATGTTTTTTTATATATATAATTGAGACGTTCTTTGATGTCACTGATTAAATGGGACGACCGTTGCGCTTTTTTTGAGTTCAGCATTGCAGCCACATTTGTTATCAGAGATATAAACAGTAAAGAATTTAAGTTTGTGTGAATAGTTTAAAGTACGGATGGAGACAAAAAAAGTATATATTGTTTGTTTGTTGTGAAAATTGAACAGTGGATATTATTTTTGCATTAATTTTTTTCAATTTACAAACCATTGTAAATAATCAACTCTCAGTGGATTTATGAACAATTTAGAAAATCAACCATCTCCAAAATGGTGGCATATTTCTATTTATTCTTAAAAGAAAAGAAATTCACAGCTGTAAGAGAGAAAATGAAAATTATATTATTTTCCACGTGAAATGAAGAAACACCGTTAAAACTAACTTTATCTTTGTTTTATTAAGTTGAGTCACGTGTCTTTGATCGTTAATCATTCGACTTTGATAAGAGTATTTCAATCCAATTTCATTCCTTTTTTTTGTTTACAAGCGCAGAAAGGGACAATCGATTGTGACTTTAAAATGTCTTCTTATGTTTGGAATATTAATTATGAGCCTCAAATAAAATATGGATGTCATCCTTAAATGTTTTTCATAAGATATTTCCTAAGATAAATTTTATACATCCTCTATTTATATTTTGTCGTTTTGAGTCTTAAAATATATTCTTAAACCATACGTATATAAAGTGGTATATATTGGGTTAGAAAAAAAATGCATAAAAATTGTTTTTTTAAAATAAATTTTTTTTAAAAAAAAAAACTCAGAAAAAAGTCAAGTCTGATAATATTTGTAGAATTTGGGTGATTAAGAGCTTGAATATTTGTATAAAATTTAATACACGTTTTTTATATAAAAAAGTCAAGCTGAGATTTTGAAAAATATACTAAGATTGTACTCAGCCTGAATCCCTTCATATATTATTAGAAAAAATAAAGTACAGATTTTAAGACTATTCTACTAAATACGTGTCTTGTTAGTAATCTCATGAAAATTATCTTGTTGGAGTTTTGTGGTAAATTCTTTTTTATAATAAGCCCAGGCCCGTCACAAATGTATTGCGAAGTAACACACGCTGATACTTGTGAGAAATGCTTTTAAAGATGTTTAAGCCTGGTAATAACCAGCTTCAAACTTAAACATTTTTATACAAAAGTTATGTACTGTCAAGAAAAGAATATTTATGTATTTCTCTTTTCGAATATTTGTACAGGATAAGCCACTTGAGAGCATTTGAAACATTTTTATTAATGTGGGTCCCGCTTCTCGATGCATGAACTGGATTAAGACACACAATAGGAACAACCCGAGGAAGTTTTATTATAAAATTTTTATATGTTATGCAAATCTCCAATCTTTAAGCACGTTTATTTTATATAAAATTTTCTAAATTTCAGCGGGCTTGGTGTACTTTTTTTAACATTTTTTTTAGCCCCAGGTTTTCTGATTTTTATTCTTCCAAAAAATAGGGAAGAATATGGACAGATTTACTGATGATGAATATTTTTAGAAATAGAAAAAAAAATAGATGGTGTTGAAGTTATTCCATTTGTGAAAACGTAAAGTAGTAGAAAGGAAAACAAACCGTCCTAAAATAATTATTTCTTAGTAATTCTAAAATTAAATTATTTTGTTCTCATAATCTGTAACGAATTTAGACTAACGCTATATGCTCTCAGTTTTAAGTAAGATCTCAGCCTCGACGTTTTTATAACTAGGTTCTTATAAAGAGATGCGTGTGAATCTTCACTGAACACATTTTATAACATTTTTTTATTTTTTTAAATTTCAAGAATAATGCTTGAGGCTCGATCACCAGCCATTTTTATGTTTTGTTGATAAATTCGAAAACATTTCGTTGGAAGAAATTGACAGTATAGAAGGAACAATATCGCTTCATCTCAGTCAGTCAGTCAGTCAAACATGTTTTCAATGTAGCCGCATATTATTATCTTTTTAATAAAATATTAGTTTATTTTTTCAAAAAATATTTAAGAATGACTTTTAAGAATTATTCAAGGCTAAACAATGTCGATTTTTAAGAATTATGAGACTAAAATGTGTGGTTCTTATTTAAAAAAAGTATGTATATAAACAAATTTCTAACTTTTTTGGCAAAATTAGACATCTAACACGAAGGAAGGTGTAAAGAAAATAAAATAAAAATGTAAATTTATCGAAAAAAAACGTGGACATGATTTAAACACGCCAACCGCAAACAAGTTTAAAAAGTTGACAGTGTAAATTAAAAAAATTAATGCCTTATTATTGAAAGCATTCTACACAACGGGTCCTGGGGATGAAATTGTCACAATGCATGATAAAAGAATGCAACAATGTAATATTGTTTTAAGCTTAGGACTGGTATCACGTGGTCTATGGAGGGATGGTCTAAAAGCAACATTTTATTCAATATTAATATCAACTTACAAAAACCCATCGAGCCCATTTTCGTACACTTTTTATATAAGAAATCAGTTTTTAAGAGACTTTATACTGGACTACCCAGATTTTAGCACTGGAAAAACAAATGCTTTCATTTAAAACCTGCGTTTTTTATCTATAGACATCTATTTGATAAGAACGTTAAGACGATTTTGACAAAAGTTGAGATATCAAGAATGTAACTGAATTTCTCCATTCCGTTAATTGTTTCCGAAAAATCCCATCCCCACTGTTTTTTTAATAAATTTCGTTTTTACAGCATATCTTTAACACCTGTTCTCGAAGAAACACAAATAAGAAAAATGGAGGCTGATTAAGTAACCTAAACAATTATTTTGAAAATAAAGTTGTTGTATGACGTCGCCAAAACAAATGAGAGCAACGAGTGTGCTTCCCTGTCGTCACCCTAATCTTTTATATAGTTTTGTTTTCAAAAATCAGTTTATTTTTATTTATTTATTTTTTCAAACTTTTAAACTTTTTCGGACATATTATGTGTGAATTTCATGCTATTGTTTTTTCCAACAATAAAACAAAACAGAGTGGTCATAAAGTCCTGCTAACAACAAAATAGAAAATTTTTCACTTGTAAATAAGAATGTTATTTGGTGATCCTCCGCTTGATATTGCAATATTACAGTTACAAGGGGAAGCCTGTTACTGTTCCTTCTATACGCGAGGTGATCTGGCACTACACGCTAATAATGAAAAAAAAATTAAGCTTCTTTTACTGCTTTGTTGTGTTGGGAAGAACAGAAAAATATTAAATCTAAGTAAAACTGCAACGTCTTCTATTTGATTTGTCCCTCCACAGGAGAGGTCATTTTCGCGTCATAATTTTAAAAAGTTACAGCACGTTGTGATAAGAACACGTTAAAAACATTTCAGGCTAAGATTTGATTTACATAATATAAGCACATCAAATATTTCACGGTCGCATCAAAACACACTTAATTATAACCTCGTCCGCAGAACTTGTTGAATTGTTCTATATTTTGACTGAAGATCCTGAAAGTCTTGGCGATGGGGTTAGCTTAATTCCTTAATTTGTGATTAAAACATAATTGCCACCCATGACTTCCACCCATAATTACTACCCATGACTTCCACCCATAATTACCACCCATAATTACCACCTTTCCACTGTGTCAGTTTTACCTTCTATGTCGACGACTAGCTATTACTATTTCTAATAATCTTTTTTTCTTTTTTTTTTTGCTCGCGACTTCTGAGGGTTCCACATTCCACATTGAACGTTTCAAAACACTTTCAAACCATGTGTAAACTGAAATTACAATCTCATTTCTAGGACTTGTTACGTTGTTATGTTGGGACGTAGCTACAAGGGTACTGACAATCGACGTTGTGTAAACGATATGATTAAGAATAACTTTTGTACACACATTCAAATCAACAATCGCCCTAAAAATTGCCAAATATTTTAAACAAATAAACATCAGAGTCATAAATAATAGTATAAATGGAATAAATACTTTGAAATTAAACAAATTGGCTAATAAACCTAGGTGAACAATTACTAAACAATTTGCAGGGATTTTTCCTAGATAAACAATGTTTAAGTCAAAGGCAAGTAGCTAAACAATGTTTAAGGCAAAATGCAAAAAATCTAATTGGAAGAAACAAGTTAAGAAATTGGCAGCGTACAAAAAAATTCAGATGTTGGATGGATGTGTCTTATCTTAGAGATTTGGATTTAGTGGTTCTCATATGAACATTAGTGTTTTTCGGTATACAATGAACGTTGTGTAAAAGGTAGCAGTATTTGAAGAATGTTTCAGTGTTGAACTGTTGAGTCTAAGAAAGTTGTGAATATAATTTTTTATGAGACAAGTTTTTCACGCCCTGTATTTTCAGTTTTTAGATATGTTTACACGATCAAGATTCAGCATTAATAATAGTAAATACCCTCTTTTATTTTTTATACATATCTTCTATTTTTGAAAACTCGTTAAGAAAATCTGAGTAATTACTAAAAAAAGCTAAAACCATTTTTAAAATTTGTTTGGTTTCATTTGCTGGCTTTTTTGAGACCTTTTTAACTTTTCTTTTTTAATGTTTCATCCTCAGAAATAATGGAAACGTCGGCCATGTTAGAAGTTCTCACACATAACTTAAAACTCCCTTACTCCTTCCCCCCCCCCAAAAAAAAAAAAAAACAAAAAAAACAAAAAAACAAAACAGAATTCCTACATACCTATTAAAAGCCGTCAATCCCCCAAATGTTCTTAAATTGTAGTTTACATCATGTTTGTTCATTTCAAAAACGTATACGTAGAAATAAATTATTTGGGAACATTGAGAATTACTTTCAAAATAGATGATTGTGAATCCTTCTATCTTCTACATATATATGATAACTTTTAACGCAATTAAAAAATATCAGCACTATATGTTTCATGCAATTTTGCAGTTAGATATCTGTCTTTATATCGCTTGGGATGTAGGTATTTGTAGGGCGATTGCAATTTCGTTATATGAAAGAGAGCATATAAATATTGTTGATTGCGTGAAAAAATGTGTGTACAATTTATAAGAACCAAGAAACTCGAGTTATGGCTTTAATGTTTTTAATTTTTACAGCCACTTAAAGATGTAATACTTTTTTACTTCAGTCTAATTTGTTTTTATATTTTGTGGAACATGTTTTTAGCGAATTCTTATGGCATTATTCTCGCTAGCACAAAAACATTATGACCACGGTGTTCCAAACATTTCCCTTGCTCTCGTTTCATTAGAAATATAAATATGGATCACATATAACATTTTCAAGGGAGGATAATTCTAACGATAGAAAAAAATCTTTTTACAATTGTTATGTTTGTACACGTATATATACGGCCACTTTAAACATACAAAATTATCGCATTCTGATTGGTTGATCAAACAATAACGACGTTAGAAACTGATAGCCTCGTGTATTTCTTTTTATTATAATAGCTCTCCTGCGAGTTGTTAAAAAGTAGAATTGTGTGAAAAACAAAAGGGTTTATGAGTAAATAATCACTACGTTGGAGTGTGGCTACTTTGATGAACATTAGAATGGCTGTTTGACGCAGACGCTTGATGAAGATATGAACCCTAAAGAAAATGTTTTTAAAACAACAATATTAATCATTTTTTCAGTTTTAAAGAACGCTTTTCTATTACATTGTGGTGAGTTTCGCGTATTTTTTACTTTTTATGACGTCATGTTTGATAAAGTTGTGTCGTGGTGGTATCAGATGACAGTTTCTTTACAACTGTACACTATTCAATAGAGAGCAAATAATGGCGGGTGTAGTAAAACAATTCGACTTTCTTGAGTGGAAATACTTTTTAACGCTATATGATGCCTAGCTACCTCTTTTTATAGTCATAAAAATGATTGTGCTCTATTTGATCCTAGACATATACTGTTTCAAGTCCTTAATAGGAAAATATATTTTTAACTGTAAAACTATTAGCAGAAAGCATGACCATTAATAGACGAATAGAAATTTAGACTTTAGTGAAAAAAGATCTTTTAAACATTTTGTTTCGCTATTTCTGCATTTACGCAGTTAGATTCAAAAAAATCAATACTATATTTCTTCTATTCAAAAGTTTGTTTCATATTCATAACACGAAAAACAGATTTTAGGTTGGTAATTGTCGTGAAAGATTTTAACTGGCTAATAAAAAATCAAAGAAAGCTATGGGTTTTATCATGTCTCTGTCTAACTGGCCACCTTGTCCTAGTCGTTTTCCTTGTAAGCATAACTTCCTTTTTTAAAACTATAATAATAAAATTAAAAAATACATTATATTATCGAAAATGCAAAATTGGGTTTGATAAGTCTCATCTATATTATATCCTTATTATTCTTTTCGTCGTAAAATTTAACTTGTTTAAATTAACTTATTTGACTTGAGTTAAGCATAGTTTTTATGGATGATTTACTACTTAATAAGTTCATGCGGAGATAATTAGCTACAGTCTTGTGGTTGTACTGTATGTATATTCAAATAAACTTTCTATTAAGTTTCTCTATGCGATCTTTTTCTCCAAAAACTCATGCGTCTCTCCATAGCTCACTTTGACACTAAAGCCGATGTTACACAGTGGCGATTTATTTAAAAGGCAAAATGTACTGGAAACGAGGTTGACAAAACGCAGAAAAAGTTTATTTTCTATTTAGCGTTTCAACGGGCGTATCTTTTCGTTGAATTTTAACGGGCGTATCTTTTCGTTGAATTTCTTTTTTTATCTACATCGATGATTTTCTTGCAAAATCTTTTTCTTTCACTTTTTGTTTTAATAACCGCTCAGACTCATTTTTTCAAAAAAAGTACTGGAGGCGAGGAAAGACTTCTATAAGTCGCATAATGTAAATAATAAAGATTCGAGAATAATATTTATTCCTGGTTTCCATAGAAGATCACTAACTTGTCGGTCAGCAAAAGCAATTATTAGCTGTCGATAGCGAAAGATTATAAAAGATAATGTCCATAAAGTTGCGTAGCAACAGTTTCTATGTTGGACCTTGTTTGAAAGAGGCACAGACAGACTGTAAGAAGCAGTAACGAAATTTCTGAAAGAAATACAAACTTCCAGAAGGAGAAGTTCTGTAAGCATACTCTTTCAATTAAGCAAGGACTTTCAGATGGAGAAGTTCTGTAAGCACACTCTTTTAATTAAGCAAGCACTTCCAGAAGGAGAAGTTCTGTAAGCACACTCTTTTAATTAAGCAAGCACTTCTAGATGGAGAAGTTCTGTAAGCACACTCTTTCAATTAGGCAAGCACTTCTAGATGGAGAAGTTATGTAAGCACACTCTTTCAATTAAGCAAGCACTTCTAGATGGAGAAGTTATGTAAGCACACTCTTTCAATTAAGCAAGCACTTCCAGAAGGAGAAGTTCTGTAAGCACACTCTTTCAATTAGGCAAGCACTTCTAGATGGAGAAGTTATGTAAGCACACTCTTTCAATTAAGCAAGCACTTCTAGATGGAGAAGTTATGTAAGCACACTCTTTCAATTAGGCAAGCACTTCTAGGTGGAGAAGTTATGTAAGCACACTCTTTCAATTAAGCAAGCACTTCTAGATGGAGAAGTTATGTAAGCACACTCTTTCAATTAGGCAAGCACTTCTAGATGGAGAAGTTATGTAAGCACACTCTTTCAATTAAGCAAGCACTTCTAGATGGAGAAGTTATGTAAGCACACTCTTTTAATTAAGCAAGCACTTCCAGATGTAGAAGTTCTGTAATTTCGGTTATCGCTGTAACGTGTATCGACATGCACTCGCGCCTGCTCGGTCCCTGTTGGAACGCACGAAGCGTTTTTTTCCCTCAGAAAACATTAAAAACGTGCAATTTGGAAAGAAAATTTGGGTGCACTACCCAACTATTTTGCGCTCTATAAAAAGCGGACAAGGAATATCCGGCACGTTAATTACCGGGCACATTGAAGTGTCCGCGGAGAAAATATTGTTTTACTATAATTTTTATTGTCGTTGCAACTTTAAATATTTTAAAATAAAGTCTACTCTCGCTAAGTGGAAACCCGGACAAGTGGAACTTTCGTTTACTTGAACCAATGTCCCCGGTCCCTTGGATTTGCATTAACAAACCTCTCTTATTTAATTCGGATAAGAATAATCGTAAATTTCTCAGTCTCCTGAAATTTCAGATAAGAGAAAAGTTTGATAAGTGGAACTTCTTTTCGGTTTCATAGAGGTTCCACTTATCGAGCAATTCGGATAAGTGGAAAATTCGATAAGTGGAACCATTTTTTTCGGTCCTGTGGAGGTTCCACTTATCGAGAGTAGACGGTATTAATAGTACAGTTTGGTTCTTCTTCCGTTTTGTGTATCTCTTTTTCTCTGGAACAGAGACTTAAAACATAGTGGATATATCAAAAATAAGCTTGAAAATATAAAATCATGTCCGCTATATTAGACTACTGTATAAAATCAAAGATAATCAATGGGCGAGCGAATTATAGCAGAGAAATATTTCGCTACAAACTTTTAACCAGTCAGTATTTAATTATCCCAAAAGCATAATTCAGTAACTCTATTTTCGTGACAATCGTCATGTGTCGCAACGCATGGACAAAAAAAGCCTGCGCGATGAAGGGTGATCAAAACAAATATGGTAGCCCAGGCACGACACGTGTTTTCGTATAGAATTGTCATAAACTGGGGCTGGAGGAAAGGGAAATTGAAGAGCAAAAATTAAAAGTTGTTACACAGTATGTGTTATACAGTAAGTTAATGTTTTTAAATTGACAGTGTTAAAAAAATTTGTAGTAGAAAATACATATAGCTAGCTAGCTAGCTAGCTAGCTATACATATTTATTTTTTAAGGTATTTTTTTGAAACTTCACCCAGCAGTTGCAAGATTGCAGTCAGGAATAAACTGTTAAATCAAGAGTAAGACAGAAGAAAATAGTTTAGTTGTGAATAGTCAGCTACAAAGTTCTGTAGCTAGCTATATGCTCTAGCATCCTAACACGCAAGAAAAGAAGAGTCACATAGGCCCAACTGGATATTTATGCTAATTTATAGATTTAAACAAAGGTGTTAACGGGATGGGAAATATTTACAAACAAAGATAGGCTAACACATCAGACAAAACAATAACAGTCAATATAGAAAGTGTTGCAGAGAGGTTGCCAAGGCAAAGGCATTAAGCACGGCAAGGAAAGGGCACGGCAAAGGCAGGCAAGGAAACAGGAAGAGGAATCAACAAGGCAGGGTTAGGCAACGCAAGGGAACGACAAGGCAGGGGCAGGCACCTTAATAGAAAATTTCCCCCTACAACTGAAGGATTACACCTTGAGTTGTAGGGGGAGATCGTATACTCAATATATCTAAGATATGTATTATATTAGTCCAGGAGTATAGAAAATATTGAGGTGCAAATATTTCAAATTCAATAGCTCAAACAAAGGTCTCAAATTTATATCGGGTCAATATATATACAGTGAGTAATGTTAGCAGAATTATATGCCAATACAAGTATTTAAACAATCGATCATAACACCACACATTCATGAGGATTGCTTTAGTACATGCAGTATATGATAAATTATGTGAAGCACACACAACAGTAAGATGTCTCAGGTGTAATATATTTTTTAAATAATAACTTTTTTGCAAAAATACAGTTTATATGTTGTGCCCATCTTAGCGAATTTTTTCAAAATGTTTCTGGCAAAACTTACAAAAGTGAATTTCAATCCAGGGTGAGTGCTTAGTACAGGTATGTTGGACATCCATTTAGGTTTAATACCATTTCAAACAAAAAATTAGCTCAACTTCTGTTAAATAGAAACACGGGTAACAGCTTGTTGTTAACACTGGGTTGAGTGATTTGTACAGGTATACTGTTTCGCACATACGTTTCGGCATAATACCCATTTCTAAAAAACTATCCTAACTTCAGTTCAAACAAACAGACAGTTAACAACCTTTTGTTATCCTACGCAGCTGAAACAATTTTATATACTTTGTGGAAAATTTTGTAACATTTAAAAATAAAAATACAGTTTATAACCTGTTTTTACCTTCTCTAAGCAAAAAAAACCCTGCAATATTTATTGGAAAAAGTTTCTGTTAAAGAATAAAAATTAATCGTAACATCTGATAGGCGTAACACAGTTTCAAAAAAACCTTTATTGTAACTTCAGTTTAAAAAAAACACAGCGGAAACAGCCCGTTGTTACCCTGTCCAGCTAAAAATCAAACAGTATAAGTTTATTTTGCAAACAAGTTTTCATGACAGTAGGATAAAAAGCTCTTATTCCAAACTGAACAAAAACGTTGCTAGAGCTGCATTGGTGTAATTATCAGGTCAGGTTACAGAAACAGAAATTAGGGACATTATTTGTCCATCTTGAGAAATTAAATAAGAAATAATAAATATAATTAAAGATTAAAGATTTCTAATACACGTTGATGATTGCATGAGAACCGCTTATCAGAATTTAAATACCTCAGTAATAAGAAATGATGTTGAAAAAATTTCCCTAGCTATATGTATATTGAAATAATTTTAGTTTCTGTAACTTGAGCCGCACTGGTGTATGCTCAGCAGCAGGGTTAAAAAAGTTTATTTCCTAACATGCGTACAATATATATAGCTACAACTGCTACAAAAAATATGGCTCTCCCTCCTCCCTCAATGTTAAAAACAGCTCTTTGTGGTTAAGCAACATAACCAATTACACATGACATACCTTTATAAACATTGATCATGTGTGATAACGGAACGTACTATCTGCAAAATATCTGGCTAGCTATGTTCTTTTCCTGATTTTGCTAACTTTTGGGTTCTTAGTTTTTGGTATAAAATTGCCAGAGGCAACACATTTTGTGGATAATTGTAGCTAGCTAGCTAGAACAAGCTATATATGTGATGGGACATTCCTACAAAGTAGAATCACAGTCCCGATATTTACTTGCAGAAATGAAGGTAAAAATGTAAACAAATCAAACAGACACCTTAGCTCCATTGAGGGATATACCCTGTCTATTATTTCCAGGAGGGGCCATGGCTTAGATGGAGAGTCCTAGAGTATTTAATGCTCATTTTGAGCGACGCAGACCCAATTAGGGCCCGCGCTCTACTAGACAACTCCCGGCAACATCCAACGGCCCACACAGTGTGCCATCTTCCCAATTTTCCTCACATGGCTTGGGTTAACCCGGGGCTATGGTAACATTCACTCGCCCATGTTGAATCGCCGTCAAGAGGAATCGAACCCCGGTCTCCCGCACAGAGTACGAGAGCTATAACCACTAATCTACGGCGCCATTTTTACATGTAAAAAAGAGTGATATATTAGCTGGCTAAACATACCTTTTCTTCGTTTTCTTGAACAAGCCCTTTCGTTGGTTGCGATATAGCTTAGATTAACGAAAGTGTGAGTTGGAGGCGGTATGTGTCCTGAGAAAAGGTCATGTGATATTAGTCAAAGTGAGTAATGTATCATGTGGCTAAAAAGTGTAGGCAGATTTAATCTCAACTGGAAACGGCACCATTTACGCTTGGCACCATCTTTAAAAAACAACAAACACTCCATTCTTTTGCTTCTTAAAAGACACGTTGTCTTGCTTATTAAAAGCTGTACCATAGAATGACCATGTTGTATTGCTGAATTACTGTAGTTTTGTGATTGAAATTTTGATATTTCGGATGTATAGGGGCGAAATTGCATAGAAATGCTATATACTCTCCACCGTATTTCCTTTTCCGTTATATTTGGCTTATTTAATGAGGAAATGGGGTCTGCTACGCTCCGCAAAAAGACAACCAATTTTCAGGTGTAAGAAACTTAACAGGTGCAGCAAATTCCATTGATCGGTTGGTACTTGAGCCCCGTTCGTGCGTCATTCAGTAATATCTCATTTGTACTTGTTAGTAGAAAAGTATGTTGCAATGGGGACATACTCCTGTCCCAAGGAGGTAGTATCCTCGCCTCCCCTGTACTACATGTGCTAGGGACATAGTATTGGATCAATAGCACAGTCAATAGACCAATCGTTTGGCGAGAGAAAGGTTGTGGGTTCAGGTCCCACTTAATCCATCATTTTTGCAGCACATGGGAAGATAATGTGCAGAGTTACTTTTGTTGTCTTGCGCTGTTGTTACTATAACATGAACCCACAAACGGTTTTAAAGTTTTTAATGATTTAGTCATAGAACTTTTCTGACAACATACTTGACTTAAATATAATAAATTTAAAAGAGTATATCTTAAATTTTGTGAGCAGAGAGTAATCTTGGAGGTGTTACTGTTATAGCTTTAATTTTAAACTTTAATTTCTACTTTTTATTAGTGTTGCATTTTGGTGGGGAAAAGAAGTGAAGTGCAGGACAAGAAAAAGAGGCACAATAAAATGGAAATGAAAACAAAATTTCGTTCAACAAGATCTTATGAAGGCCTTGAAGATACTGATGGAACACAAAGTCCAAAAACAAGAAGACGTATAGCAAATATGCAGCGCATTAAACAACATGCATCAAATGTCGACGAAATTAATCTGCGCAATCCAACAGATGGTTCTTCTGCTGAGAAAACTTTAGATACAAGTATTAACATTAATGAAAATAATAAAATAGACCCTACAAGTATTACAGAACATGACTTAGTAGTTGATAAATTTTTGGACAATCAACTAAATGAGGTATATAAACATGGTAAGTGAGTGTTAACTGAGGGAACAAATTTTTTATAGATAATTTTTTTGCAAAACATTTTTTGTAGGTCAGTGGTCCTAAAATAAAATATATATTTGTGAATAACTACATTGTCAACTAGGAATACACAAAGAACTAACCAGCAGGTCATTTTCACAACAATTTTCTTCTTGTGTATAAAGCCCAATTGATCCAATCTAAGATTAGCCGCAAAGATTTTATCACCAAAATTGTTTCAACACAATTAACTCCACCACCAAGTGGTTCTTATCTATTTATTCTTTTTGCAGATATTTTATCAAGTCAGGAAAATGTGACACATTACGAAGTAGAAGAGGACTCTATAGTTGATCCTGGTGTAGGCAAGGCAAATGCTATTGTGAAAAATGTTATTAAAGAAGAGTTGTGTGAGGATGAACATACTGGGGATGATGACAAGGAAAGTATTTCAGATCGAAGGAAAAAAAGGAAAACAAAGTCAAAATATAATAATATGGACAATAACGACTTAGAGAAAATGTTAAAATGGAAGAATGGTGTTGGATATTTGCCAGGTATGGGTTTGAAAGTAACTACGGTAAAATAAGCATGCAATACTTAGTAAAGTAAAAACACAAAATGATTAAATTCAGGGAATCAAAAAATGATATTCTTTGAAAATATTATTTAGAAAAATTTATGTTATGTTCAAAATTAAGGTACTGCTTTGTGAAGTTTGTTAGTAAGAATATAAAATAGTTTTACATGAAAAACTTTGAACAAAAAAAGGTACTTGCTTTAAAATATGGTACATAAGCCTGAAACTTTTTAAGCCATCGTATCAGTCCTTTAAAATTGTAAAAATTTAAAAAATTGGAAAAAAAATGGACCTTAACTTCATTAATTTCTGTACCCTTTTTATTTTCATGCAACGATTCTACACCAAAAATTAAAAGGTACGCAATAGGGACTGTAATAACACTTACTCCAAAATTAAATGGGTACATAAGATAATAAATTTCCTATGAAAACTTTAATCAGACATGTTGGTCTCAGGTACGACTGTGTTTCTTGTATGAATACTGCCAGAGAGAGAGAGAGACTCAGATACAGGCACCTACTTGAAATCTGTTTTGTGTGGCTTTGCTTTTTAGCCACATCATGTAATTATTTTTCAAAGTCTACTTTTTTTAAAACTTGCCTTAGTTGAGATTGTTTTCTTACTCACATGATAGTTGGATTTTATAGACTTCCCGATGAGCTTTCATTGTATCAATTAAGTAAAATAAGTTTCAAATGTTTTTATCAAAAGGTATTGTGTTGACCTATTTTTATAAATAACTTGAGTAAATTTTAGAAGACAGCAAGAATTCGTTTTTGTAAGCAAATCTGTAAAAATTAAAATGTGTTGTGCTTTAAGAGATGCATGAAAAGTAAGAAAAGCAAAGATTTCGGAAACCTGATTTTCTAAAATTATGTCTATTATTTAAAAAACTTCAATGTGTGTTATTGGTCAGTCCAAGCTGAGTCACAAATGAAGGACATGAAACACCCACATCAATATTTTTTTAAACTTTTGATTTTTATATCATTGGGAAGGCTATAATTCCTAGAATATTTATTTTAAATAAAAAGTATAAATTTTTAACAGGAAAAAGATAAAGGGAGAATTAAAGATAACTATCATTTCCCAGTTCTTTTCAATAAAGTTAAATTTGTTAACAAAGTTTAAATCTTTACATTTTAAGAACGATTTTTGCTCAAGACACCTCTACAATTTAGGCTGAAAGGTACAAGCACTTATAAATATAGAGATAAAAATATTAATGTTTTGCACATGCAAAGCCCTGAAACTGTGTCTGTTTTTTCTTAAAAATAAATTGTTAAGATTTTATCACAGTGTGTATGTAAAACAGTACAACGGAAAAGCACGAAAAGCAACCTTTCGGTATGAATTCGGAACTAGTCCCTATAAAGCAAAACCGAGACACTGTTTTAGTACTCAAGTAGAGTAGATTTAAGTAGTGTCATTTTTATGCAGTAAGCTTTAAATGCCCGTACTTTTTAGGCTGGAAAGTCAGCAAATGAAAAAAGGTGTTTGATAATATTTTACATATTCCCAGTTTGTTATTTGTGACAAAAATATTCAATAGGAAATTTACGAAGCTTTCAGAAAATATATACTTTTATTTCGCAGTTTGGGAAATAAAGAATATATTCTTAATATGCGTAATCGGTGTTTCATGGCGCAATTTGTATTTTATCCTTAATTTTTTATTTTTTATATTATATTTTTATATTTTTTCTCTGCTGTTACAGCAATTTTATGACAAAAAGTTAATCTGTTATTAAGTACTGTTGAATTTGTTGAAATAAAATCCTTTCATATTATTCATATTTTCATATTATTTAATATTTTTAAAAAATTTTAAAATCTTAGGTAGCAATTTAAAATTTCGAAAATCTGATATTGGAGCATTAGACTTAATAACTCCAAGTGACGATGAAGCAGAACAAGAGGGAAATGAAGAAGAAAATTCTCTTGAGAAAAAGTTCAGAAAAAGAAGAGGTAAAATTTTTTTTATGGAGTGATATAATCAAAATTAAACATCTTATCATAAGAATGATGTGAAAATTGTAGGAACAGGATTGAGGAAACTGGAGATATATTTTAATGAAGTGACAGTGCTCTTGTTAAAAAATATTTTTCTATGGCATACGATAGGGGTCAAACTCTATAGCCTAAACTAGTAATAAAAAGAAGCTTGGCACATTTGATCATTTAAATTTGTCCATATCAATAAAATTAAAACACAAGAGAGCATATTATATATATGTAGAATGCATATCTTGCTCACACCTTTGAAGCAAATTTGACATTTAATGAAGTTATAATAATTGTCGCTCGTTTTGAATACTGTTGTGATAACAAAAAAGGGTGAATAAAATTATTACATTGTTCCTCAATTCGATCTGTTTATTTTATACGCAGCTGTAAAAAGGCAGGAAGGTGGAGAGTCCACTCCGCTCAGTGCAACAAAGATAAAAAAACTAGACACTCCAGAGCATGAAAAGAAAAAACGAAAAGATCGTAAAAAGAAGTTTGCTGAAGATGAATTGTTAAAATGTGAAACTTGTGGCTGTTATGGATTGATATCTGAATTTCGATCATCAGGTATCCCTTCGATGACTACATTAAAGCAGTGAAAGAAAAAGCTTGTCTTTTTGCTGACATTTTTACTAAACCACACATTTTTGTAGGTCGTTTCTGCAGTCAACGCTGTGTGGGGGCATATGCAAGTAAAAGAAGAGCTGAGATGATAGCCAAACAATTTGCAAGTGGGGAGAGGCCATTGCCAAAGACTGTAAAACGACCTTTAAAGAAAAAGAAAAGAAAACACAAGGTAAGTTAATAGTTTGTTTGCATCTTTCATATTTTCTGATAAACTAGTCCTTAAATATAAAAATATTAATGCAAATACTGGTTCAATGGAATAAAATTGTAATTTGTTTTTCAGGACACTCCAAATCGAAGTCCATTAACGGATAAAAATAATTCAACTGTGCTAAATGAAGAAGAAAAAATTTCAGATGATTCGACCCTGTATTATGATGCTGGTATATAACATTTTACCATTTTATCAAGAAACCAAAATATATCTCCTGCCTATTATTATCTTGGCTGCTAGAATATTTACACGTTAGATTACTTGAAAGTGCTACTTCTTCCATCTGTAAAACTGGCGTACATTTATAGTGTTCAAACTATTACTTTGTTAAATTTTTTATTTTTTTTAGTTGGTCGTGATGTTGAATTTGATTGGGATATATATTTAAAAGTAACAGACACACAACCAGCAAATCACGCGGCTTTTGTAAAGGTAATTTTTTTTTTTGCTTTTCTTGCATAAGGCGATTTTGTTTATAATGAAGTAGATTAAAACTAAGGTAAATAAATGCCTAATCCATGAAATTTTGACATTTTGACGAATTGGAAAACCCGAAAAGAGGTAGGAGAGTCAGTGAATTTATTAATTTTAAAAGTGAATTATGTGAGTGCAACTTGAAGTCTGCCTTAAAAGGTCAGGGTAAAGAAAGATAGTAAAAAAATGACTGGCCACCTTAATAAGGACATTGAACGATCTTTACAGATTTACAATATTTTTGGACATAGTAAAAAGCTGTGCTATTTCTTTATTATTTTAGGAATATCCAGAACTAGATTTGTTTCCAACGCATGCTACCTATTTTAAGCCAACTATGAAACTGGAATGTGTAGATATCAAGCATCAATCACATATTTGCGTAGTGTCTGTGGTCGAGGTGCAAGGTGCGCGTATGCGTTTACATTTTGACGGTTGGTCGGAAAGTTACGATTTTTGGATTAATTGTGATTCTCCTTTTCTTCATCCGTGTGGCTGGTGTAAACAAAACGGACAGAAACTAAACCCACCTAGAGGTATTTTTATCTAAAGAATTAATGCCTGTGTAATCATTTGCAATCTCTTGTTGTGAATTAAAGTTAGACCTTTGCATGACTGGTGCAGTTATAACGGTTACGATTTTATTTTCATGTGTTTTGAAAATTGACTCACACATAAATGTTTCGACTGCGTCGACTATGCGTATTTCCAAAGGTTCTACGAAGTTTTTAAATATATAAATTTCACTAAATATATCTAATGAAACCGCTGGTGATTTTTAGCTATTTTCAAATGTGGTATGAGTTAAGTAAATATACGACACCCACGATAGAAAGCTCGAAATAGTCCATAGTCACTATATTTGACTTGTTGTCATATATTCTTTATCTGTCATAGGTATACACATGGACGATTTCAGCTGGACGGATTATTTAGATAAAACTGGATGCAAGGCAGCGCCTGCTCACTTATTTCATTCCCCATCGCCGACATTACATGGATTCACAACAAACATGAAACTTGAAGCTGTTGATCGAAAAAATCCTGATTTGATCTGTGTGTCTTCTGTAAATAACGTCATAGGGAATCATTTTCTGATTCACTTTGATGAGTGGGATGATCAGTATGATTACTGGTGCAAGGAAGACAGTCCCTTCATACATCCTGTAGGATGGTGCATGGAGAATCAAGTCCCGCTCGTTCCACCAACTGGTTTGTCCTTGTTCTATTTAATTTTGAATAAGTTTTTAACTTAAATTCTTTTACTTGTTTTCTATTTCACAAAAGTATACCGTGCTTCTCTTTTGATCTTATTCGCGTTGTATATTTTCCCAGGTTGTGAGGTAACCATATTTTCTTTTAGATGAAATGGTGAACAAATTCGTGTGGGAAGATTATCTCAAAGAAACAAACAGCATTGCTGCTCCGAAACATATCTTTAAACAGGTGATTTTTACAATTCTTCTGCACAAATTCAATTTTTTGAATTAACTGCTGGCAACGCTTTGCACATAATTAAAAGATGACTCCAAAGGAGGAGTGTGTATTATAAGTTTCCCGCCAAAGCGACGCTGAAATTGGCACTCAATTTGCGAATTTCATTTTAGAGAGAAGAAGAGTTTTTTGAAGCAATGTCGAAATTAGAAGTTGTTGATCCTCGCAATCCATCACTTGTACGTGTTGCGACTATCACTGAGGTTGAAGAATACAGAGTAAAAATTCATTTTGATGGATGGAGTGAACTCTACGATTACTGGTTTGATTATGACTCGACGGATTTACATCCAGTGAATTGGTGTATGAAGACTGGTCATACGTTAGAACCACCTCCAGGTAAGTTGTTTTATTGGTGATGTTTTTATATTTATCTCCATATGTTTTAAATTAAAAACTATGCTTCCTTTTCTGCTGTTTTACGGATTATTTTAAAATTTGAGAATGAAAATGAGAATGCAAATTTGTCAAAAATAGTTTAGTAGTGCAGAAATTAAAATTTTCAGAAAAGTAACAGTGTGATCGCATTATAAACTGCATTTTTGTATACTTTGAATGTCTCTTTCTGAATGTCTCTTCCTGTTTTAGTTGGAAAGGACTTCGAAGATGCACGTTCATGTGGCACGCCTGGTTGTCGAGGTATTGGTCACATCAAAGGTTTGAAGTACACGACGCACCACACGAGTTTCGGTTGCCCGTACACCAATCAAAATCTCCACCGCAGTACAGCTCCAGTTGTCGATCGCCTCGCACCGAACGCGATGACTGAAGAAACCTCCATATGCAACCGTATTCACAACAAAAAGTTTCGCAGCCCTGAACCTGGTACAAGTCTGTTTTTTATTACAAAATTTTATTAAAAATATAATATAACTGATTCATCACAAAAACTAACATATATACAACTTCATTGTTTATAAGAATTGATTTTAAAAGCTTCGTTACCGTAAAATTAGTTCATTCAAGCACTAAGTCGTGTGCTTTATTCGTTAATGCTGCTATGCTCTGCTTTACATTAAGAGTAAAGAGGGTGCGTGTGGAACTTACTCCTAAAAAAATAACATACCTTAAAGCTATATCTTTTTTAGTTTAACGTGTTTATGTTGCTTGAATTTTCAGTTCATAGAGGATGCAGATCTTTGCGGGATTGTTTTTATCCTATTTACTTTAAAAACTCATCGGTCGGGATTTGTTTTCTATTTGTTTACGTCTATGCATCACTCTTCTTTATGCTTCATTTAGATGTCTTTCCAGATTCAACAACGAAAGAAGAATCGAAAAAGACTCCGTAAGTACAAATCTTCTCATGTTTTCAACGCTGTAGAGTATAAATTTTGAAGCTAAGGATAGTGCTGCCAAACCGTCTAAATTATGATATAAACAACCACCGTGTAATAAATGAAAATTTTGATGTTTATAAATCGTGATGTTGCTATAATTGAGTACTTCAGTTCTCAAAATAATCATATAAATAATCTTCTACTGGCTTGAACACCACGTGATCATAATGTACCGCATCAACCATACTTCTCGTTCCGTTGGGATACGCGTAACTCATCGGGTAGACATCTAATACGTTGAATCCAGCTTGACACATCTTTGAGGTGGCGTATGCGTTGTACAGTTCCACTCTCTAAAAGTAAAACGTCGATGAGTTTGTGGAGAGTTGTAGAAGCGCTTCATTTTAAAGAGGCATTGCTTAAAATTTATAGTGGTAATTTCGTTAAGTGGGAACAATACTTGAAAGAAAATATCTTTTTCTGTTCGCCTCGATTGTTTAGCTACGCTCCTCAGTGCTTTTTTAATTCTGGTGCAAGAAAAGATGTACGATTTTGGAGTACTTTATCACAGATGTAAACATCTACCAGTGACTGCAAGTAAGAGCTTACCGGTGTTGTGAAGAAGCGGATAGCCGCACCATGTCGTGCGTTTGAGTTGCGGGCTCCCCACCTCCATTTGTTGATAGCTGTCGTCGTCTTCCAAATAACCATTCCTCTAAAGTACTTCTCTTTGAGCAGGTTTATTATTTCTAATATCATTACCTTGAAAGTTTCAAACGGAATGTCCATAGCATAATGCAGTCCATAGTTCAGTAGTAATACACCCTGTTCGTCCAACTGATCATTAGTGAGTACTCTTTTTAACTCGTTAACTATTTTTTGTACGTCGAAATCTTTATCGTCAGTTTCCTTGGAAGCCTTTGTTAGGTTTTTATCGGTAATTTCGTATATCCAGTTATAGGTTTGTTTACACTGCAAGAACTGCTCTTTACACAACACTTTGCTACTGACTGATCGATAGAAAAAATCGGCGATCGAGTCACCAAAAATCCAAAATGTACCACTCCCCCTTCGATGCTTCGTGATAGCTTTTGTTTTCAGTGGTTCTAAAATAAAAGGGTATTTTCGAAACAGATGGAGTTGGTATATTTCGTGTTTAACACAACAAGAAGCGGTTTTATAATAATTAAGAATTTGTTTCTAATGTACAAGTTAATTGTATGGTTTCTCGTGAACTTTATCGGAGTATATAAACGATGAAAGAATATCCATACTAAACCCGCTAACCCTAAAGATTTCATGCTTAAACTATTTATGTTAGTAATTCTTATGGCGAATATTCTCATTTATTCTGATTAAATCATTCAGAGTATGTTGCAGAGGTGCAATAAATTTATTTTCTTTACCGTCAATGTACTGCATCCATTCATTCTTGTTATTCCATCGTCCAAACCCATCCCACATGAGACATGAGTTCTCTGAGGATATGTCTTTTAGAAAAGGCTTTAACTCTGCAAAAAAGAAATGAATCCGAGTATTTCACATAAAAGTTTTTTTTTATGTTCTTAGTAGTTAGTCTTATAAAATATTAGAAAAATTTTTTTTTCACATACAATACAATGTTTCATTAAGAGTATGTTTTGACTAAAGCTTCTCGTCATACCTTGATATACAGAATAATTGGTTTCCAACACTTTAAAAGTGAGATTTTTAGAATATCGTTCTTCGAGAAATGGTTTCTCGTTGCCTGGCAGAACAGCTGGTGACTGATGCTTCCCTTGAGCGTTGCCTAATTGAAGGATAATTTTAAATATGTTAGTAGTTTAAAAGGACATGAAAAACTACTAGAATCTAATTGGAATAGAAATACCTGAACAAACCTTTAATAAACCACTCTGGTGGAGGGTCTTTATGTCCGTCGCACAAAGTGTAGTCGAGCCACAAATCAACCCGATATGAACCAGGCTCCAGAATCAAAAAACTAGCTTCGTAAGAACCATCTTGGTTATCAACTAATGTTACGGCAACCGACGACTCTCCGTTCACATGAACTCTCCACGTATCTCCTCCGACAGTTTTTCTTGTGTTCATCACACTGAACGTGTTGATGAAAATTCTGCTATACTGTCCTGCCGGTTGGATGTCTAATATAACGTCACTGTGCTCTGTTGAAGTGATCCGAAAGGGATTTCTGTCGGGATAAAATGACGACCACGTTGTATTGTTTTTGCATGGTGCTAAAATTTTTTTATAGTTTATTCTCATGTCGCGCTGTAGTGTCCAGTACTTTTTAAAATGATGAATTTTTTTGTCATTGCTGTTGAAAGTTGTTGACGTTTGCGTTGTTACATTCTTTAACAAACTTTTCCCTGTTCTGTCTTTAAACCGACTTTCGCCATGAAAGACGTTGATAAAGGCCGTTAAAACGTTGCCAATAAATATTAAATGCACGGTGTAACATAGGCCGTATATGCCGACAGCAGATAGTACCGCCAGTCGTAATCTTCTCATCTCATCATGCTGCCATGTTATTCAAAGTTTAGTTTAAATTCTTGCCGCAATCGAATATGCTGCATGATTCCAAAACATGCCGAAAGCTCTTTAGCACGTACCTGCCATGTTTAAATGCTTCACTTATCTTTTGATAGATCGATTTATTTATTTATTGTTGTTTCTAATTTTAGATTCGGCCGTGCAACTGGTAAGCTGCTAAAGAAACGACACCGACTTTCCGACACACCTCTCAACAACCATGATAAGTACGCATTATATTTGTATTTACGCCCACTCGAGGTGGAACATGCTGTAGTGGGGGGTGCCATACGTACTGTTAAAATATAATGCGTGCAGACTGTCAAATGGAGGGCATTATTTCTAATTGAAACGATTGAATGATTATTTTTTATTAACGTCTCCAGATCTGCTGTTAACTGTTCTCAGTTATTTCAGGACTGGCGTGAAGAAAAGAAAAAGAAGAAGAAGTGATGAAGTATCATCTTGTGCGTGTGTATTTGTTACTTTAGCTATCAAAAAATCCTTATATTTAGCAATTTTAATGCTAAAATATTGATTTTTTCAGCAACCAGTCCTTCTGCACATCATATATACGACTCAAAACAACCACACAAGCCTATTCCATCTACACATATACCAGCTGGTCATTCGTTGTACTTACAAGGAAAGGCTCTTGTCAGTAAAGCCATACCATGGTCACAAGATGATGTGGTTGAATTCTTGAAACGAATAGGACACGAGGATCTTGTACCGTGTTTTGTAGATAACGTAAGCATGCGTTTTAATATTTTTGCAACTATACGTGTGTTTGAAGAGCAGAAAGTTTCGCGGGAAAAAAGTGTCGCGAGATTAAAAAACGCAAAATTTAGGGCATGAACATTTGTGAAAAACCTTTTTTTGCATATCTTCCAACAAATATTCTTGCGAATCTTTTTTTACATTTTTGACGAACAGGAAGTCGTTTCAGTCATTTGATGTCATTTCTGCAGTCATTTCAGTATTTTGTTGCTTGTTGCCCAGATTCAACGTAAGGGTTAACACACGAACAAAGAACAGAACGGAGAATACGTTCTCTGAAATTTGAATTCTATTTCGAGCGGAAGTTGAAATTGTTTTGCCTCTTTGCGCACAGGGATAGCAGAAAGACCAATCAAATTTTCAGTATTTTGAATAATTAGCAGAACGTCCAATCAAAGTTTGTGATTCTGCGAAATTGAAAGGAATGTCTTTCGGAAACTTCTTCTACTACTATAGCCTCTCTTTAATTCTCGTATTGTAAGAAACCTTGGAAGCGAGGTTGTATATATTTCACATTTGTTATCTTCTTTTAGCAAATCGATGGACAAGCATTACTTCTTCTTAGTCAGGCTGACTTGGTGCACCACTTAAAGTTAAAACTGGGACCTGCTTTAAAGATATACAGTGAAATATCCAAGCTTTGACAGACCAGGAGACTACGCCTGAAGACTCCGCAGATTTCATCTCAACATCAAAATATATTGGACCTCTTCATTAATTTGCGCGACCCAATTGGTGTGCTTAAATGACGTATTAATGAGTCCATACTACTTCTGGAAAACATTTTCAAAAATAAAGAAATTATATAGTTGTATATATTATATTATATTTATGTTATTTTATATATATGTTGATTTATAACTACTGATCATGAATTACTGCAGCATTTTTTACCCTAAACTCATTTCTTCATCTCTCAGTTGCGCAATAACCTTTTTTATACTTTTTCGCTATACTATTAGACTATTTATAGAGTTGAGACTTTCTCTCTTTAAACAATTACAAAACTCTTTCCTGGATTTACTTCAGTTATTTTGTTAAGATTTTCTTAAAGAGTATTGTTCGTTGTTTTGAATTCTTATGACAAATGTGTATGCATGAAATCAACAAAATTTGGCATAACTTCAAAAATATATATAAAGCGAGAACTTGCATTTATATATACCAACTAAAGGATTTAAAAATAAAGAATGTGTGCACACAAAAGGCAAATCTTGAAGGGTAATTAGGTTTCAATTAAATATATTTTTAAGTTCTAAAGAAAATTACCTGACGAAAATTAGTCTACTTTTCAAGTACCTTTTGACGAATGTTTCAAATGTTAATGGGATCTGGAATGTTAGTAGCAATGTTTTTTCAAAAGAACTTATCTTTTCATCTTATCACTTATCACTTATCATCATGAATGGTAATGGATGGAGGGACATATCCCACCATTAGCATCCGTGCTCTGTCAATGTTTAAGGACATTATTTTCATAAAAAATACAGAATTCAATTCAATACAAAGAAATTTTGTTGATTTTGTCTCATATAGTGTTCCTTGACATTTAGAAAAGAGCAAATGCTATCTCGCGTGATATCGTAACATTGAATTTAAATCTTTTTTCCCCTGCTTTTTCTTACTTTTTCATTCTTGCATTGATTTTATCTTGTTTCTTATTCCGAAATGTATATTATCAAGGTTAATTTGATAAAGCTAATAAATCTAGCTTTGTATTAAACGATTTTTTTTTATTAACTACTCCATTACTAATACTACTCCTTTGCCACCAGGACAAAATCTCGCTTTTCAGTTTTCATAGGTAGCAAAAAGGATTTACTACCATCATCGGAGTTGTTAAGAATAATGGTTAATTCACTGAAAGAAATATTCCTCGAGTGTTTTGAAGTTCATAGCACCTGCGTGGAAGTAATATCCCGAACCTTAAATTGGCAAAAAATATAAATCGTCGAGGACCCCCCTGGGTTAGACCCTAGACAAAATCAAAATTTTTAGTTCACGTAATTCTTTTCAGTGATCATATTATCTTAAAATGTAACTACTATAGGGGAGAATTCGTACAATTATGGACGTGTCAACATGTTATTATTCACACTGGACTTGGCCTTTAAGAATTTGAGTTATTTAAGTTAAATCCATGCTCTTAAACATGCTAATTGTTGCCGTCGTCAGCATGACCGATTTTCTCGAATTTCGCGATCTTCGTGGGCCCTGACGTGAATTTCTCGTCGTGTGCAGGAGCGCGGGAGAATGCAACTAGCTAATTTTACAGGCTCTCTACTTGGCGTACGTGTGCGCAAAAATAGCTATTTTGTTGCCCCCTGGCTGCCGAGAAGTGACCATTTCCACCGTTTGTCCGTGTTGGAAAACTGCCGAAAAACTGCTTTTGTTTTGTTAATTTTGTCCAGGATTGTAGGTATTGTATTGTTTTTTTTTAATTTTTGCATGTCCGTTTGCCAGTTCATCGCCATTTTGTTTATTCATAAAGGAAAGTGGGAACAACCTTAATGCAGGAAACTTTCCCATATTGGCCTTAGATAGTCAAGGTCGCAATGTATTTCTTTGAGCAGATCACTATGATTTGTATAAGACTATGCTTGTTACAAGAAAATTGATATTTCGTGCAAGACTACCACGGATTTCAATAATATTGACGAATGGCTCCAGCTGCTCCCTCCAGGCTCTCACTGCGTGAAATGAGAACTTTTTCTTTATTGACTTACGTTTGCTTGAAGTTTAATGGCGCAAAAGTCTGAAAATTATGTAAAGCCTGGCTAGCATTTATCATTAGAAAAGATTCAAATTTTGTCTTACTAAAAGCTCGCTCCCATTGTTTTGTTCTTTCATCTCTTCGAATTTTGACTTCATTCCTGTTCACAAATATTCGTTTAGGCAGAGAGCATAAGAAAGCTTGGTTTTGTTATTTTTCGAAACATAACGTCCATTACTTGTAAGGATTTCGTCTTTTAAAACTGTTTAATTTCAACCTCAAAACAAGAGTGGTTATGTATTCCCCTTGATTCATGTGCTACTCTTAAGGTTTCGTGTTATCATTTAAATCCTTTTTAGCTATCATCCGTGTGTTTTTGGTTTACTCTTAAAAGATACGCATAATCCGGGAGGAATTCCGGTCTGCATATTATCAAGGATGTTTGAATATTTTTTAAGACAAGCACGATTGAACCCGGATATAGGGGCTTATGACGTCATTAAAGAAATTTAGAGCAATCAAATAATGTTACAGGAAACTATTTTGCACGATTGATATGCTAAATGTTTTGTTGTAGCCATGCAGTCGTTTTAAATGAGTTTTAAACTGCAATGTTGCTATGACTACAAAGGCATCAAATTGACAGTTGAAAGACCCAATAAAAATCACTCAAACGTTTTGAAAATGATTTTTTTTTGAAAAAATGACAATAAGGAACAACAATGTATATTTTGACGGTCAAAATTATAGAACCATGCAAAAATGTTGGCAAATTCTGAAAACAATGTCTCGGGAACTAATGAAGTTTGACCTACTTTCGCTGTGCAATTCATTTCCAATGTTTTGCTATCCAATCTTTTCTCAGCTCCTTCTGTGTGTTTCTGATGTAAAGTACCGGAAAAAAAGTATTCGTCTTGCAGTCCCATTAGAAAAAGATCAAAGTTGTGGAACGAGATGGATTGCAATCGAGACTGCCCAGATTTAATACAACCCTGCACAGGACAAATCTAGCACACTTTGGAACTTATGTTGAATGAGCAAAAAAATAAATAAATAAAAAATATTAATTTACTTATAATTCAATTTTTAACAGGAGACGAAGTTCAGACGTGCATATCTTTATTTCAACTCGACCCAGTATCTGAAAAAAAAGCAGTGTTGTTTCCAAGCGGCGTGAGACTCAAGTTGCTTTTAAGTTGGAAGCATGTCAATTTTGTATTTAACTTTTTAACATGACAGCCTGGCATTAATTAGGCTTGCGTCACTCCATGAAATGACACATCACCATAGTGAAATGAAAACAACAATAATAACAACATCACGTTTTCTGAGAACGACACTAACCCATGACGTAGATCTGAATCCAAGATGTTTTTATATTTGCAAAAATCTTCTTGGAAATAAAAACATCTAAAAGTCTGACTCGACCTTTTAACAAATTAAACTTTTTTATTCTGTTATCATATTTTGCTTGTAAAGAAACGCTAAATTAGGAATATGGCGTCACATTTAGCGAAAAGCCGAGAGTAATGCTTCCTATGTAAGCACTGATTAATCAAACAACGAATTCACTGATAGTTCCATTTGTCAAATGTCCACCCGAAGGAAACAAAAACGTTAAGTTCGTTAGAAGTTGTACAACAAATCCAAAAGTATTGGAATGATAATTGACAACTTGTCAATCAAGTCAATCTGTTCATTCATTCTGTAGTGAACAGGAAGCATAGCTGTAGGGACTATTCATTCGAAATACATAACGGTTTTAAAGCTCTGTCTACACTTGCATTGTTTATACTGCAAACAGGTTTGTCGTTTGAATGAATAGGCACATATAAAAGATCAAGCTCCTACATTTTTTAATTGGGATTAAACAGAAATGAAAAAAAAATAATGCACATCATAATTCGTAATTACGTGCTAGGGAGTGAGTATTTTTCTTTGTTAGTTAATAGCCACTGTCGCTGAACAGGTCATGAAAATAAAAAAGTGTCTGCACTAGATAGACAAATGGATATTTAATTTTGATCCTTATAACCAGATTTAAGATAGAGTGAGATTTTTTTTCTATTATTTCCTGCAGCATATAAATGTAGATTTGTAATCCGAAGCCATTGCATCAATACGTTTGCAGAAATGCAGCAACATTTTCAGTGGCTTGATGGTGTAAATTTTATTATGGGGATGTCATAGCAGTTGTTTAGTATTTATTTGGTGTGTAATCAGCTTTAGCAATTCTTTGTGGGCATCACCGTGGTAGCGACAATTTCCGTGTGTATTCGGGAGGAGCACGAGAACATTCGTTTCCGTGCATGTTTTTGAAACAATAAAAACAGGAATAGCTTTAATGTTTTGTTAAGAATATTTTTTAATGGAACTAATTTTAAAAGTTCAGCATAATAAAAGAAGTGTAGCTACCACGGAGTTATTTAAGTATTTTGCAAATTCAAAACATTTCGTAGCTTTTAGGAGCTTTTTATTCTCCTTTATACGTCGTTTTCTATGTTCTTTTATGTTATTCTGTAGAATTTAATTAACGCTGTTCGATATGATAAAAAAAACACAGTAATAGCATATTTGCAGTACCAGTTAGTTTTTAAGATCTTTCTGTTTCAAACACGTTTTACCGAATTTATTGAAATATAAACATGTGATGATTAAGGGAAGTGCGCCCACGACGTTTGTAATTTCGGCTTAATATTTTGCATTCGCACTTTCTTTTACACGTGATACGAAGCGTTCTCTGGTTTATATATAAAAAAAATTTTTTTCAGCGCAGGAGATAATCAGGAAAACTAGAAGAAAAGGATATTATAAGAACGACAATTGCACGAGAATAACCGACGATCTCCACGAGTGGGATTAAAGAAACGAACAATATAAGATAATCAAGGGAAAGAAAAAAGAATTATATAAATGGTTGAAGCTATACGCAACATCATGTCCTATGGCTACCAGCCACCACAAACTAATACTCCATATAGTCCGAATTCGCACACAAATAAACTTTATCATCAAGATGAATATAGAACAGACTCAAGATCTACACCTTCCTGGCACAGACACCCACTTCCAAATTATAGTTCACCACACTATGGTGGAATATCGCCTGGTGTTTCACCGCCACCACCGTCCCTGACTCCACATCCTTCAAATGAGGGACCAATCTCAAGTGGATGTATGTGTACATCATGCAAGTAGGTTCGATGTTTACATTCTTTTTATTTGTTATTTGTTTACTTGTGATTTTATTTTACTTTCTATTTACAATCTCAGGTTTTTAGTTTATGTATTGCAGTAATCACATAGATTGTTTATTAGGGAAATCTAATGGTGGTTTTCTAGCCATGTTTTTTTCATAGTGTTTACTGTTTTTTGTGTGGAGAGATTTTTTTTTTCTCCTATCATGTTAAGATTTTACAGTTAAAATCCATGTTTTCTCATTATAATATACAAAAAAAAACACTGCATGTCCAATGTTTGCAACTGATAATTTTAAATAAAAAATTAATTCATCGCGTTCTGATCGTTGTGAATTAATTCCCCTCATAAAAATCTTCTTTCTTTTTTTTCTATGAAGTGAGGGCAAAGTGCGTTTAAGTTAAGACGGGTGCTGGTTTCTTTAGGGAATGATCACAAACAAGATCCAAAAGATCAAAAAAAAATCTCTCTATATTTTTTTTAAATGCTAAATTTTTTTACGTTTAGAAAATAATACTGAAACATAATACTGAAATAATACTAAAAAAATATTGTACTTTACAAATAAAATTCTTAAATTCCCTCCCTTTTGGTATACGCGTGCCATGGTTTTGATTTTTACACTCAATATGAGTGGTGAATACATCAAATATAAACATCGTTATTAATCACTATTTTCAGCCTCTTTAAAAAAGCAGGTTGATCTCATAGAGCACTGGGGAGGAGAATAGTCTACGCCTGACCTACAAGACTATAAAATAATTGTGAACCGCATCAAGTTGAAAATAGACGTTAAACTTGTTGAAGTTTGTAATGTTAAATTCCATCAGGTTCATATTCCAGGAAGCGACCGAATGAATAAAGCAAGTTCTTTTAGTAACGGTGTCAAATTTATGCACTCTTCATCTAAAGAAAGAATTTTGAGGATCTGTGGTTTAACCTACTTGTACAAACTGTTTACTTATAGGTAAAAAATAGTTAGAACGGTTAACCATTTTTATATAACTCGAATAACTCGGGAGTTGTGATAGTTTATTTCTTCTTTTCTTGATCTCAATAACTCGGACACTCGATAACGCATACTTGATATCTTCAAACTATTGCTTCTTCGGTCCCCCGGTCTTTTTACACTTGTTTGAAAAAAATGTTTAAACCTCAATTTCTCAGTATTATTTACGTGTTGTTTTGATGTGTAACTCGTTAATCTCGTTTGGTGACAATTTTTAAGGTACTAAATGAATCAATAAATATAGATAGGAAATCTTTACAAATTATATAACTGTAACGATCTAATATTCCTCTTCATTCCCATTTCCAATTTTTTGGTAGTCCTCTGACTACTAAGATTTTATCGTATTATTTTTGTCATGTATTTTAATTCCGAAATATAGCAAAACCGCCGTACGCAGGGCGAGCAATTTATGGTTGTTGCGAGACCACGGACAATATCATCCACAATTAGTTATTAGCACGGAACCACAGAACGTATAAACACAATCAAAAACATTGGTTAAAGGAAGTGTGGTTTATTCTTTAAAGAAGAGATTGTAAATGTATATTTAAATGACCGGCGCTCATCAAATAGCGACCATTTTGAATAAACACCAAGAAACGTTCAAATCTCTTCATGTGTCGTCAATTTTTTTGCTAAAGTGTTATTTCACTAGGGGTGTTTATATGTGTTTTACTAGAACAAGCTCATATGAACTTAGAATGGCATTCTGGGCTAAAATTTAATGATGCCTTGAATAGCTCAAATTTTCAAAGTTGGAAAAATCAAAATATTGTTACGCTGTTTTCAAGAAAATGAATACCCACTTTTTTATAAGAACACAAAATTCTAACAAGGTTGGCCATTATTCTTAATTTAACATTGTTCTAAACAATAGACCAATATTCTTATATAAGAAAGTGTATTTTGAGAGGATAGATAAACAGTTTATCCTAGGGCAGACCAAATAAAAAGGAGTCGTTAACCCGTGAAAAAAATTCACGGGGTCGCCCGTCTTTAAATTAAACGCTATTCCGTGTACCTGTAGCACGACGTTTTTCATGCGGACAGACAGACAGAATAGGGCTAATAGTAAAGAGAGGGAAGATTTTAATTAGCCCTCTCATTCACAACTTTAAGGTATCTATTTTTCCTCAACTATCACACTCAGGTGAAATTTAGAACATCGTGTTTTTACTTTCATCTTACAACAATTCAGTTTATAACATAATTTCAGAACGAATAAAACATAAAAATAAAGTTGTTTTTTTCATCCGTAGCTATTCAAAATTTTGTTATTGAGAATGCCAACATATGTTATAGTCAGTAACTTTATTCGAATAAATTTTATCGCGAAAACTTTGGAGTAATTGGCGCAAAATAGCAAAAATCGCCAAATTAAATCCGCCCCAAATTTTTTCCGAATCAGATCAGTGATAAAACCACAAAATGGAAGTCCGTGCTGAGTTTGCGAGTATTTTAAGATTGCCAGAAACCTATTTCTTATCAAAAACATTTTAATACACATCATTTGTTCGATAATTTTTAGCTACATTGCATTACGTGATTTGCGACATCACGAGCGAATTTTCGCCGATCATTATGAATGTATAGCACAAGTGTTTTTGTACATATACGTGCTGCTTGTACGTGGTGGAGTTTATTTTTGCGCCGTAGACAGAGGACGATTCTCCTTTAAAATAGCCTCATTTTCAAACATATTGTATAGAATGGAATATTCAACAAAGTTTTCGCGAGTTAATATGGTTTTAAATACCTTCTCGTCAGTGGATATTTTGTCTAGACAGCAAATATAATCTGACGATCGTCTCAGCAAGACGAACGCGTTTTTTTAAACAACAAGACCATAACTTATAATCTTGTAAAATTTCTGCAATTTGCAAAGTATAATAACAACTTACTGTGTATGCAACTTCAAATCTAGAATCTAGTATTCACTACGCTTTTCCTATAGCTTTTACGAGAAAGAGTCTTGGTACGAGGTTGCTGCAAAGTGCCTGAGTCACAGAAATCTTTGTTGTAAATAGGTGACATTAAATAATAATTTGTTTGTAAGCTGCTTAAAAAAAAAGATTACCTCAAAGCAGCATTACTTTATCAACAATTTAGTTCCAAAACAATAAGAAAAATTATTATTCTCGGTACGCATGCCTCGAGGGTTGTTTTTGTAAAAAATGCGTCCTCGAATAAATGGGAATGTTTAGGGAATGTTTCAACGTTACAGTGGTTTCACCTTCTTTTTTTGTGATATACGAAAACACAAGGTTTTTTTATCAATATTAAAGACAGCTTGAGATTGGGAAATAAGCGTTAATTGTTTTTGAGTGTCTTAACATTTTTATAGCTAAAAGTTTGTTTCTGTATGGTTTGTTAACAAAACCCGTATAAGCAAAGCCCTTAAAAAGCTCCGCTCTGACGTTTGTTTTACATAAGCCTCACGGGAACATCGTTCGTCTTACGCGATGGTAAACCTAAGCCCAAAACATGGTAACCAATTTTTCGTTCTTTTTATTGACAGAATGAGGCATGACCCAAGGTAATAATATCTCTCAGCAGCGGTCGCACATGCTGTGTAAATTATCTCCATGGCAACTAAGCAGAGACACAGACAACAATGTAATAATTTCGAATTCTGTACATTTCAAAACATCCGTTAAGACTGTCCTCTTTTTTTGAAATGGTATTAACTCAGCTTGTAGGGGGGTTACATAAGACGCTTCTCCCGCCAAGTTCAAATTATTATCTGACTATTTTAAGATTTGTAACTTCGTGCCCAGGCTGTTTTAAAGACAAAAAGGTGCTTTTAAGATTTACACGGTAAAACAACGTGATCCACTTAAATATTGATAGCATGTTGGGGCAGGGTGGGTGTTCGGCCATTTTGGCTAAATGAAAAAGCATTGAAATGCTGACATATTTTAGGGTTTTCCAGTCATTTTATGTTTCCTGGACATCCATTTCCATTCAGAGAACATTTAAAACCCTTAGTGGATTGTTTTTTTTTTAGATGGCAAATATAAAAGCCTACCAATGTTCACATTTTAACCTCAACACGCACCAAAATGTTGATAGCTGCTAATAAAAATCTCAACTGGTGCACTATAAATAACCGTGGCTATTATTCGTACAGGTTATAACTTATTATGGACCGGAACTCTGTATTTCCGGTCACGTAAGGAACGACATTTTTTAACCTGAAATTATTAACTAAAACTGAAGATTCCTAAATAAATTTGCCAGTATTTATGAAGGTAATTTTACATTTAGAAGAATATGTCAACGATAGAAAAAAGATTTAGTTACAGTTAATGAAAAGTCAAACAGCACGTTTTTCAATAATTTTCACTGGAACTATTGTTAGAGATTTTAACAAAAACTTGCGATACTCGCGAAAATTAGGTCCTGAAATTAGTTTGGAGATTGGATGAATTTTAAAGACTGTGATAATAGGTAAAAGAAATCTACAATACAAAATGCGATACTCTAGATATTTTAAAGACTTTTCAAAACTATAATCCAAATTCCTATGATCGTTAAAAAATTTTAAATTGTTAATTTTATTTTCAGGTCAGGAAATTTTGCTGGAAATAACGTGGGATTTTATCTTCCTTTTCCAAACGAGTTTTATTTGAAGAAGCCAATTCTTTGTTTATTTAAACAACACAACTTATAATAGTAGATGGATTTATAATTATCTTTGTCGTGATGATAAGGGGGCGGGGTCTTCGACAAGAAGAAAGGTTGGATTAATTGGAGGGGTGGATATTTTTAGAAGAATCTGTCTATACTTGAAAGTATCAAGCTGAGGGGGGAGGGTGGCGTTGTTATAGGTAAAAATATTTTTTCAAGACAATATCATCAATTGTAAGAAGTAATTGCAAATATTCGATACACATGTTCTTGTCGTCAATATCAGATGCAAAGCAGACAGTTGAATATTTGATGTTGCTTTCTATTGTAGTTTGCCAGCATTGTGTCTCAAGGAATATTTATTACCTACAAAATTTGTTTTATTACAATTTTTCGAAATTTAATGTCCACGGTAATTATACCTTCCCCAAATTATCAAATTAACCATCATATTTAGTCCTCCTTTTGTATCCACACCCACTATCTGAGGTTTCTGGTTGTATTAATAGATTTTTCCTCTGTAATAGAAGATTCCCCCAGGTATAATAGATCTAACCCCAACAATAATAGATCTACGCAAACCATAATAGAACTAATTCCAGCCTTAACAGATCTACCCCCAACCATAATAGATCTACCCCAACCAAAACAGATCTATCCCCTAACCATTAAAGATCTACCCCTGGCGTAATAGATGTACCCCCGAACCATAACAGATCTATCCCAGCCTAAATAGATCTATCCCCAACCATAATATATGTACCCCAGTTATAATAGATCTACCCCAACCATAACAGATCTACCCCTAGCCATAACAAATCTGCCCCTGACATAATATATCTATCCCCAACCTTAGCATATCTTCCCCCTGACATAATAGATCTACCTCTAGCCCTATCCCCTACCCGTTTCGTAATAGACCTCTCCCCTCCCCCTCCCCCTCCTACAACAGACAACTGTACTCATGTAACTATGTAAGAATTACGTAACGCTTGTTAAAAAAAATCATTAACATGATTGTATCCTTTCTTTGTTAACTGATGTCGTTTTTGCTTGATTAACTTAATAAGCAAGTCATTAATGACGGAGTAACCGGAAGTTGAAAGATTTTTTAACGAATTTTTAACAACACTAATTTTCATTACTTGTTATTAAGAAACAATAAACAGAAGCTAGACATAACTAAAGAAACAGGTATCACGTTTTGATAGTTTTCAATATTTTATAAATAGGGTATACATTTTCTTTATCTTCTCCCATTAATTTATACATGATTTATTAAAAACACTCAACTTGAAAGAAGCCTTTAAATGTTTTTTAATTTTTCAATTTAAAGCTTCAAAATGTTCTTAAACTGTCTTAATTTTTCTCTTTTGTTATTTTTGAAGTTTAAAGGCGCATTTTAGTACTTCTTTAACAAATCCTTAAATGTTCCGAAGTTTTTGAATTCTGAAGCCATATGTTCTTATAAAATTTGTTCTTATAATGAAACGTATGTATCCTTTTTTTGTAGTGATATGTCAACTTTGCTCTATTGCAGTGATATGTCAACTTTTTTCTCTTGCAGTGATATGTCAACTTTGCTTACCTGTAGTGATATGTCAAATTTGTTTTCTTTTAATTTTCTTGGCGTAGTAGTGATCGTCTTTAAATATTTTATGTAATTTCAAGTTTTTCTTTCTTTTTTCTTTTAATCGAGCAAAATCACCGCATAATGTTGTTCGTAAATGATTTTTTATTGCTTTTGTTATTGGTTCTGGCGGGAAAATACATTTGACTTATCAAAATGTTTTTGTTTACATGTCCATCCAAGACAGCCGACCTTTTACCTAATTAGCGGTGAACAGAGGTTGCGTCATTGAAAAATAGATGGAAGTGGTTTTTGATTCTTATCAGCAAAACGATGTCGTTTTGTAGATGTCAATTAACTTTAGATTATCTTTTTTCGTATCTTAGTATCAGTAATTCTTAAATATAATCTGTGTTTTAAGCCTGAATGATTCTAATTTGAATGTTTATTTTCTATTCTCCAAAAAATTTTTTTCACGATATTATTAAGTATTTAAATGTCAAAGTATTGCTTCTTCCCTTCCAACTAAAGTTTTAAGTATCAGTTTGTTGGTTATCCTTTCTCCAAGATCATCCTAAATGTATGAGGAGAGATTTTAGACACATAATTTCATTGTTAGAAACAGGTCAAAAAAATTTGACTTGGTGTACAAAATAATTCAGATGTTGGATGGGTGTGCTTTCGAACTTTGTAATTCTCATGAAATTAAGAAGTAAAGCCCAAAATGTTTGCACACTGCTCCAAACTTTTTGTTCTTTTTCTTTGAATTTTATCCTCAAAAATGCCTTAGCTACCACGAAGAGGCCTAGCGACAGGTTTCTAGGTTAAAGAAGTAAAATAATAAATAAATGGACCATTTTCTTATCCCAAGAAACCAAAGCCCATTACGCAGAAGTGGAACGGTATCGTGTTAGATATTTTTCGGGGGGAGGGGGGGGGGAGAAGAGGGAGGGCCGCCCCTTCCATTGAATGTGCACTCTGGTTTGACAAAAAAAGTATAGCGGTGAAGCAATTTAAATTTTGATTAGTTTTTACTTTGATCACATTTCGTTAGAATTGGTACTTGAAATTTTTTAAATCAAATTTCAGACAATTTTCACAAGCCATTACATAAAATATAACAAACAGTTAGATGGGGATTTAGGATGGCATGTTTTTAGTACAGATTTAACTATTTCTTTCCCCTTTTTTTTCACATGAAAAATTAACAATACCAATGTTTCCTTTATCTTTTGTTGTCGTTACAAAATCTCTTTAAGATCGGATTTCCCGAAAACTTAAAAAACACACATAGGAATAAAAATTAACAAGTTCCTTTTCCTTTCTCACTGACCTTTTTCTGCTCGCGATTTTCACATGGAAAGTACGGTTCGTGGGAACAAAGCGAGAGGAGGCTCTCTTGGTTACTTTGATACCAGTTTGAACGAAATAGAAGAAATTCATTAGGTATATACTATACCGTTATTCCTCTAATTTAGTGCGATTGAAAAATTAATTATTTTCGAAGGATCGCACTAATAATTAAAGGAAATAAATTATCTAATTAGAGGAAATAAATTATCTTGTTTCGGAAATATAATTTTGGACTAAAAATAAGAGGGAAATTTGACCTTAGTCGCACTAAAATAGAGAAAATTTATTATATTTATTATATTATATTATATTTATTAACCTCTTCATTTTTTCTATCAGTTTTGTTTATGACTCTTTTCTTTCATCGATTTTCATTTTGTTGTTGTACGTATTTTCTTCTGTACAGCTGCTTGTGCCATTTTATTAGGTAAAAAAGAAAATAAGAAAACATGTCCTTAAATTAATTAGTGAAAAGAGAATGTCACATTGAAAATTAGAGGAAATAAATTAAGGAAATTTAGAAAAAGAGTTCTTTCGAAGACACATTAAATTAGAGGAATGATCTAAAATCTGCATTTTTTTGATCAACTTTAGCACAGCAACATTTTATTCAAACAGCAAATTATTTTTGGGATGCGGAAGCCATTATTTAGCAGGTTAAGTTGATAAGTTTTAAAGTTTTTTAACCCTCTACCCAGTGACCATCAAGCAACTTCTCTACAAACTATAGTTTATCAGTTACCACGTTGAAAGTCAAGTCATTTTTAAAAGCAACGTATTTAAAGTATTTTATCGTATATATCACAACAAACTCCATTCATAGAATCCTGATTTGTTTTCTGTATTCTTAAACATCCATTTTAACTCTGAATAAATTATTGAAAAAAATGACAAATTTTGAGCCTTGTTATAAATTTTGATTTAATCTTTACACTGAGGTAATATAGTGATGTCGTATTTGACTTATAAAGTTGTCGACTCTTTACTCTGGTTTTAAATTTAGTGTTGTCATCTCTTTTGGAGCCATTTATTGAGCTCCAATTGGTAGGCGAGATAGCAATTTTATTTCCGTTAATTATTAATTTTTTGGAGCATAAAATGTTTTAAAATGACTTTTGTCATCACGCTTCACTGAAAATGAAAAAAAAAAACAATTGGCCTATTTTTTTAAAACTAGAAAATATATATTTTGAAACGGAATAATACATAAATAACTTTTAAGACCTTTGCACTACAGGGTGGCACAAACACTGAGTAGAGAAATAATGGTAGCACAGGAGCGTGATTTCGAGGATTGTTAAAAAAATTAAATCTTACATTTGTTGATTTTGAAATTTAAAGTTCGGGTGACGGGGGGGGAGAGGGTTGTAGGGGGAGGGGGAAAAGGGGAAAGGGGAGGGATTTTTATGGGAGGAAGTGAGAGGTAAAATACAAAGTCTTGGATGCAATTTTCGATTTATGAGTTATCCTTTAATGCGCGTGCGTGTTGCCCGGAGTTAACTGATAAAACAATCCAACAGTTCGCCTTCTTTAGAATTTATAGATTGGATAAATTTCATGCAGTTGCAAAATATTACGTTTTGCCAGTTACGTCACCATAACAACAACTATCTTTTATTTATTTATTCGTTATCTTAAAAATCTGTTTATCGGATAAAGAGCTTTGTAGTTTTTGGAGATAAAACTTTTATAGAGATTAACACAGTCGCACACGGACCACCCTCATAAGTCTTGATTGATTGAGTCCTCTAAATAAGAATCCCGCCTAACCACCTGGGCGTTCTTTTATTGTTGGACTTTGCATTAAAATGTAGAAGGGATTCACGATCATCGATTTTGCGTTAGTAGGTATTGACATCAATTAGAACATTGTAAAGAGTTGTCAAGATTTATTTTCATAATTTTATGATTATCTCATAAGAACAATTTTGTAAAAACAATGAAGCTGGGAATAGCCAAAAAATAAGGTTTAAAATATTTTCTAATTTTCTCTTCTTTCTTGACAGAAAAACAACAAAATGTATACGTGGATTTATTCAGATCTTAAAATAATTAAAATAAACAAAAATAAAATAAAAACAATTTTAAGCTGAAGTCAATTTTTATAGCTATTAAAAGGTGCCCCGGTTACTGAACAGTGGGCAATCATTACATTCTTTTGATGAACCATAGGTAACTTAACTTTCATTAGTCAAAAATTTAAAACAAGTCCTGAGATTTTCTGGAGTGAGAATAAATAATATATATAATAGTATAATAAATAATGAGAATAAAAAGCCGTTTTTTAGTTTTATGCAAAAAGTATTCCTGTTATAATTAGCCCGTCGAAAGCAAAGAACAAGCAAACAAGCAAGAAATAGGAAATAACCCGCCGCTACTCGCTTCGCACACAGAAATTCGAGTAAAGTTGATGCAACAACATGAAATAAGGGCTTAGAATATGTTGCAGATATTATTAGTTCACAGGATGTTAGGGGACTGGAAAGAGAGAGGGACAAACTTCCGGGTGACGGAGGTATTTTAAAATTTGAATTTCCTTAGAGGAGGTCACTATCACTATCAAAAAATTGTTGTGTTCTATTTTTGTGGTAAAATAAAAATGTGTATGAGTGCTATGATAAAAATTATGATATAAATAATATTTGAATGGGGGTTAGTCCATAAAAACGAACTTGTAAAGATATTTGTTAAAACTATGCTTTACTTTCAATGTTTTGATTAAGCGCTCGTGCACCCACAATCCGTTAGGCTTTTAAAACTTCCTGTTAAGCGGCCAGCGTTAAGGTTTTAATATAATTGGAGCATCAACGAGACATTCTTTTTAAAAAAATTGTTTTTCAAAATTTTGGACAAAGTTTAAAGCAGTATAAAGGACTGTGAAATTAATTCAACCCATGTTTCGCGCATGCGTTAACGCTATACTATATGCTATGCGAAACATTCAGGAAAACCGCGCAAGAAGCAAGAAAAAATCACTTCACTAAGTCTAGCCCGATTTAAGCTTATTTTTCTATTTTGTTTTGTTTTATTTCTCGCCCGGATGTATTGCGTTTCCGCTATGTCCGCCAAAATATTGGAATGAATGAATTTTTTTTCTTTTTTAAGTATATTTTGTTATGGTGTCCCGCTTCTCATTACATTAACAAAATTCTTAATTAACAACTTAATTGTTTTAAAAATCAAAAATATAGAACACTCTCCACCGCAAATGATAGATCGTGTTCGTACACGTTGATTTTCTTGTAAATTTCTTTCCTACTGAAATTAATTTTAAAAATATCAATCATGAAATAAATTAAATTAAATTAAAACGTTTTTTACAAGCTCACATTCGTTTTAGGAATAATTTTCATGGTGTCCTGATATCCATACAATTTTTATTTCAAAATAAATTCTTAAATCCTTCCTTAGAGCACCAAGGCTTTATCCCCTTTGGATGTTGACTAGATGTGACGTCACGCTATAAATTTTATAGTGGGGGAAAAAAAGAAAGTGAAATTAGTAAACGTAAGTAAATTGGATACAAAAAACCCACAAAAATCAAAAATTAAACTTTTTTGAAAATTTAAGTTTGGAATTATCTCCGATTTATCATTATAATTTTTAGTTTTATCTCTAATGTTCTAAAAGCCATAATATAGCTGCTACGATGGAGAGCCCTTTTTGTTTTGTTTTGTTTTTATCGTAATTTCTTAAGGAAAGAAATAAATACAATTATATATCGTTTATTGTTCAATTCTTTTAATTAAGCGTTCTATTGTTCATAAAGGCGCCTCATTAACAATTATTTAAAAAATAATACGGCATATGAAATGGACACCATGTATTTTCATGCAAGAATTTCATTTTGTTGTTGTGAAACTGTTTTTTCTTAACAAAGCATCTTTTTTCTTGGAACATTGTATATACACATGGTGGCTTGGGGAAGTTTTTAATAAAGATCATCTCGAATTCAAGCATGCAAAAACCACCTTATGCATCCGTTATAAGACTACAGTAAGAACGCAAGTTTCCTTTATGTGTGACGTCACATATCCGATATGGTTTTAATTCTTTTCTTTCAACTTTTTTTTTTGTCTTAACACTCTTTTCTCTGATGATCAGATGACAGACCGTTATGTCATGATTTACATGACTGCAACATAAAAAGCGAAAGTGTTCTTTCAAATATAACATTTAAATAAAAATATGGCGGTTATACCTGACTACGAGTTATGGTAAGTTTCTTTTTTAATGTTATGCTTGAGGAAGCAAATAGTAAGTCAATATAGTTTGCGCGTCCGATTGATTATTAAGAAGGATATCAAAGATTTGTAGGTGAAATAATCAAGTTGTGAAGTATACTGTAAAAAACGACTTCATATAGAAAGACTGAAAAGAAAGCTCATAATCTCTGAAAGGTTTTTCTATTAAGGAGTGTGGTGAGATAAAGGTTAAATACCATACTATGACTTCGCATTTTTAATATCTAAAATCATTCTGACGTTCATGGGAAGTAGTTTTGGTTAATTTTAACTTCGCCTAATTATTTTTATGGACACACGGTCAATACATCTTGCAGGAGGAGTGTTTTCACAAAAGGTCTGTCAAGCACAAGAACAAACCAAATTAGAATGTAGTCTTCCGTGGGTTTAAAATAAAACGAGTTACGACTTAAGGCTTCATATCCAAAAATTTTTCCGAAGTTTAGTCTATCACCAAAGAAGGGTAATCTAATAAAGCAGGTTGAAGTTTTTAAGAAGTGTGACCACAGTACAGCAGCACGAGAAAAATTTTATGGTAATTTTTTACATTTTTAAACCTCAAGGCTTTTTTAACGCGTTCTAACGACTTTACTTTTTCTTCATACAACATATTAAGGGGGGGGGGGGGGGGGGAATTAGTTAGATGGGAACAAATTAAAGTTTTTTTTCGGGTCCAAAGCCGCATTTGGGACGTCCTTTTATTGTCCTAGATATTTTAGTGTTCATTTTTGTAGGCATGTGATTGGATTTTTGTGGTAAGTTTTTCCGCTTAAATAAAATGAAATAAACAATTCCTTGCGTTTTGACGTGTTTTATTACCCGTCAACAAAAAGCATAGAAACATGTCAGAATAGCAATAAAAAAACATATAAATAACCTTAAAAGATGCGTAACACACCACATTGGTGTGTATCATGCTGTAGACATGCGATTGTGACGTGCGTCATATTAATTTGCTGTCCGAGTTGACAACACGAGGAGAAATGATTGAAAGTTTATTTTTGTTCGTCCATTAATTTGCGGCTTGTTTTGTTTGGGCCTGACTTCACATTTTTAGAAGTGCTATTTTTGATATAAAAACTGAAGGGTATGCTGATAATAATATTTTATGAGTCATATGTTATTCATAATTTTTTTTCCTCGTTGACCAAGATGTAGTATGAGTAATCGCTATACGGAATAAAACTGCTATGAATTAATTCATAGTTTGAATTCTTTTCACTTTTTATATCTCTTATGGAATTTTACAAATAACATTTAAGGACTTTCATTTCTACATGATGACGGACAGCCTGTTGTGACATCGCACAAGAGACTTACAGTATCGTTCAAAATCCCCTGTGTTGCAGAAAAACAATATGGGTGACAAATAGTTTGCAGAATGAATTAACAAATTTACAGAACTAAACAAATGAGAATAGTCAACTGCCTTCAATCATTTGTACGGTTGTCGTTCTTATGTTGTTATTGTTGGGAACTTTTTTCTTCTTTTGTTTCATGTGCTTTTACTGCGGTCAAAATTTTTTCTTTTGTGTTTTTATTTGTGGTTGCGGAGCTCGATCCTCTTTTGAAGAGTTACCGTTTAAAAAAAATTTTTTCAGATTTTTTTAGTGTAAATTAGGATAATTGATGGACTATTTGATAGATGATTGATACTTCCCACTGACCTGTCAATCAAACTGATAAAATAAATTTGTAAAAATATAATTATAATATTTTTTTTGGACACATTGCCACAAAAATTGACTTTTTAATCAACTCTATGATTTATAAAAAAAATTAAAACTGTAATAGCCAAATAAAAAATATTTATATATTTTTGTTTATGTTTAGTCGACCTCCACAGTATCATCCGCCATCTTTACCTCATCTTCCACATTATTCATCTCAACCATCTTGGATTTCACAACAGCAATCCTTTAGCCCACCTATCGTTAACAGCAGTGGAGGAGTGCATAACGAGCATCAGTCTCCATCTTGGTCACCAGGGATGGCTGCAATGACGGCTTACGAACGAAATAATAACGAACCTAGTATGGTATCTTCAAATCGATTCGCGCAAATGCAAGATCCTGGCAGATATGCGACTCCCCAGGAATCAACCAGATATTCTTCCATTCCTGACTCTAACAGATACAGCCAAAGTCACGACTCGAGTAGACACACGTCAATGCATGACACCATGCCATCAGGTATGTGGATTCTTCCCAACTGTTATTTGTATGTTTATGCTTCGTCACGCCGAAATTTTCTTTTCTTCAGTCTAAGTTCACTTCTGTTGTTTTGTTTATAGATCCAAGAGAATGGTCAGCATCTGACGTACAGAAATGGATCCAGTGGGCTAGTTTTTCTTACAAGTTAAAATCCATTCCTTCAGAACGATTTCAAATGAACGGAAAAGCATTATGTCTGATGGATCTCAGTATGTTTATGTTCCGAGTACCAGATGGAGGAGAGCGTTTATATGACGACTTCCAAACGAGACTAAAGAAAGCACTGTGTCTAGATCAACCTCCAAAAATCACCTAACGAAATGTTCTGTACATATTCTGTGTATTTTTAGTTGCAAAAACACTTTTCAAATTTTTAGGTTTCTTCACAGGAAGACTTGTCATAAATTTAGGGAGTTAACTTTCACTAATGATCTATATCTAGGCCGTTTTTGTTATAATTTTTTCGGAATCCTTGATTGCAAATAAGAAAGTTTCTTCCTTTTATTTAATATTGATAGAGAAACGTCTTCATGTACACAATGCACGCTTTTAGCTACCAATAATCAGAGTTCAAACAAATTCAGCAACAAACTCCATTACAGCTCATGAAAAAGTTTTTTAGAACAGTTTTCTGCCATTATTTTTGCCTCAGTCTCCCGACAGTCTCACTGCTAGGTACCCAAAAACTACTGGTCGTAGAAACAGCGTGCATTTTACACTTACTATTAAAGTCAACCTCGTTCCCAAGCTCTCTTGTTCTATCAACCCTGTAAAAGTGACAGCTAGACAGGAGATCTTGGGACAAGAGGTTGCCTTTAAATAATATTATTGAACAAGTTTAAAAAGTTTTTTTTGGAATATTTTTTCGAGAAAAGTGTTATTTATGTTATAGGAATACTGTAATTTATTTCGAGTTATCGAGTGAACTAGAAAAATGAAATTATTTAAATTTCATCATTTGCTCATTTACACGTTTATATAGTTGCTATGGTGATAGGAAACGCCTTTTAGTACGAAACGAAAAACGCATTTGAATACTTTAACTTGTTTTTTGGTTAAATTGGAGACGTATCCATTACGTACTCTGTACACAATGGCGCTTCTTATAGCAATGTTTTATACACAATGGCGCTTCTTATAGCAATGTTTTGTACACATTGGCGTTTCTTATAGCAATGTTTTGTACACATTGGCGTTTCTTATGACAAACAGACGAGTAATATATATATTCATATTTTTGACATTTTATTATAGAAGAACAGAACATGATTTATTTTATACCCAAATACGTAATGCCATATTTGATAAACACATATCCATATATGGATACTGTACAGTCAGCAGTTTTTTTGTAAAGACGTTTGTTGTTTTGATGTTCCCAGTGACGCATGCAACGTGTTTGTCAATTCATATCACTTTCTTAGCATCGGAAGAAACCCTATCGTAGCAAAGCAAAAATATGTATTAGTCAGCTAGTATTTTTTAATTGAACACTCTAGGAATCTTCGTTTGTATATCAAAGGGAGGACTGGGTTTAAAGTTGGTAACATTTTATTATTCTATTTTATTTTTTAACAGCCACTTTTCTAGAAAGACTAAAGTCTAAGAAAAAGAATTGAACAAAATACGGAAAGCCTGGGAAGGAGTGGTTGAATTTAAGTTTTTTTTGTTGGAACGATGTAATGTTATGCTAATTTTAATACAGCAAAAACCATAGTGTATATATTTTGTAGGAAGCAGACACGTTTTATGTGATTACGCTACTAACTTTATAACGACAAATTTACCGACCTCGACCCAAGAGAATTTCCTTAAGTCTCCAACACTGGTTTATTGTTGGAGAAGAAAGTGTTCTTGGGTAGAAGTCGCACGTGTAGATGTTAGGTTTGGGAATATATAGTTGAAAAAAAAATTGAAGTTATCTCCATAGGGATTTATCTTTAAAATACCAATATTTAACAAAATCATGTTGTCGTTTGAAAATCCAACTAAAGGCTAAAGGTTTAGATTTTTGCAAATCTTTTTGCACGAATTTGTGACTAAAATTTGACAACCCAATATTCCAATTATCAGCTTCCCAATGTGGTCACAGAGTTAATAAAACTAGTCGTTAGCTTGTAGAAAAATCGTCAGAAATTTTTCTGTCGTTACTCGAAGATTGATAATCCTAATATTCATTTGCGACAACAGCTTTCCTTAAAGCTTGGTTTTCGCTATTATAAAAATTGCCAAACAGCTGATGTACAATAGTCACCGTTACGACTTTAAAGAACATCCATGAAGTAGATACGTGCGCACGATATTGCTCATTTTCTTACCTTCTTCCCCTGCACGCTTTTACCAATATTCCTAACCCCCCCCCCCCCTCCTCCACCCACCACCACGAAATTTAATTAAAAAATGTTTCAATAGTAAAAAAAACTGATCTATTTTTATTAAAGACAAAATAACGGAGATTGCTTCAGACATGCGCAACAAGAATAAGAAAAAATACTACTTCAGAGAGGCGCAACAAGCACAAGAAAAAATACTACTTCAGAAAGGCGCAACAAGAACAAAAAAAAATTCTACTTCAGAGAGGCGCAACAAGCACAAGTAAAATACTACTTCAGACAGGCGCAACAAGCACAAGAATACAATTGGAAATATCAAACTGACTGGACATAATCGGCCGAATCTTATTCTAATTTTTTGATCACGGAAAAACTTGTAATTTTGATATGGTTTGTTCGTATGTATGTAAAAACACATACACACTGTTTATCTTATGCTAAAATTGTCTCCAGGATTTTAAAATTCTCAAATACAAATGGTCTACCTTAGACCAAGAATAAAAACATCTAGACCTTTTTACAGGCAGGAAAAATTTGTTTCTCATGTAGCTTTTCACAAAGTAAGCATGTTGATGCTGTAATCATAAAACAAAATATAACTCTAACAAAATTTAGGCAAGTTAAAGCTACGTTAAGAGAACTAATTTTCGCGAATTTCGCTAGTTCAATTTCGCAAAAAATCGGCTTCCGCGAAAATTATTGTAAAACTTGCTATCCGCGAAATTCGCGAAAATTATTCCCACGAAATACATTTTTCTTTTTTTTGAAAAATGCTTCACTATTTCTTTTTCTCCTGTTTGACCCAGACATATATAATGTGTATTTCAACTTCAGTAGTCTTTATTTAACGTCTTATACATAAATACGCTTGACAAACGGTATAAATTGAGAATGAAAATGTCATTAAATCCTCTTTTCGCGAAATGTAATTCTCGCGACATATTAGGACTTGCCAACTTAGTGAAAATTAGTTCTAGCTAAAATTAATCTTTTTTAAACAGCTTGAAATAATCCTTAATTTACAAGCAGATATTTAAGACAAAGGTTTTCCTTTTAAAAGAAAAATCCAAAAGATGTATAAAATCACAAAAATAGTGTAAAAAGACACAGAATTGCAGTGAAAGATAAAAATTTCATAAAAATTATATTGTAGAAAAATGAGGACCATACTGCGTGGCATAGACCTTCGTATGAAAGAAAGCTAAAACGATTTCAACCACCACGTCAACAGATTACAATAATAAAATGATGAAAATCTATCTCATTTAGCAGAAAGCAATATACATTTCTAAATAGCTTCAACCACTCTTCGATATCGTACATTTCTAATCCATTTGTTGCACACACAATACATTATGGTATTGCTTTGCATCACATCATACCGGGCATGCTGGGTAGAGTTATTCCGTATAATTTAGTCACTTTACTCTGCGCTTTAGCTGCCTCCAATAAAGAGAATGTACTAGCCATCTCAGCTTCTGTGCGAACAAGATCAATCGCTCGTTCGAAAAGTCTGACAGCTTCTTCATTGTTACCTCTAAAATTAAACATAACTCATATTACCGATGTTCAACCAAATGTTAAGCACTGGTTAGTAATTGGTCAATTTTGTACAGCTTATGATCTCTCATCGCTTTTTTTTACGATGAAACTGAAAAAATTAATCGCTTTTTGTTCAGCAAATTGTCATTGGTTTATATACCCCGCCCTACCGTGCACATATAGATTTCTCCTGTTTGAAACATCGACTTACTTCTGTACTTCTAATGTTGCAAGTGTTTCGTAAGCAAAGTCGCATTTATCGTCCAACTCGATCGCTTTTCTGATAAGTTTAGTGGCCTCCTCTATATCTTGTTTCCATTGCAGCGTAAGGAGTCTAAAAGCCCGGACAAAATAGCAAAAGTGACATCAAATGTTAGCGAAATCGACATTTTCAAACCAAATACATGTGCGTGCAAGTTAATTCGCAATTATTTTTAGGCTGGTTAAAAAAAACGGATTAAATACAAAGAAACGAGTTAAAAAAGAAACAGGTCATAAACCAAGTTGCATAGAGGTCAGAACATATATAATATGCACAAAAGCGCATCGAGACTTACGCCTTATAGACATAAGTGGTTGGATTGTATGGAGCCAATGAGATGGCTTTTTCTAATTTCTCTGAAGCAGAATTCAAATCTTGTTGATCTTGGAGAAGCTAAATAGAACAAGAATTCAGAAGAGTGAAAGAATGACGAAATTGAATTGGAATATCACAAAAAGCTTTACCTCCCGCCAAAAATAAGTTAATAACATATAAAAGAGCTTGGAAAGGAATTTTTTTTAGGTTTATATTGATATCAAGTTGATAAAGATTAGTTTAAGTAGTTACATTACCTGTCCGTATAAACTCCAGGCTTCTGCGCAATTCGGAAAATGTTTGATCGTCTCTTCTAACACTGCATTTGCTTCCTTCAACATTGACGGTGACATCATTTGCATGGCAATTTTACATAAACAATACCCCAATTGAATACGTGGTGCTACAAAGTTTGGATCAAGCGACATAGCTTTCTCGAATTCTTTTTGACCTTCGCTCAGTCTTTCTGTCAAGAAGTAAAGCTAGAAAAACAATCAAGGTTTTGTTGGTTCGTAGAACACACGGTGGTACCAAAAACAAATGAAATTCTACTTCTAATGAGCGAACAAAACCGCAAACGAACTGAACTTCTGAAAAGAACATTGCTAATAACCACAATATTCAAGTTTTACAACGTCTAGACGTCAGAAATAAAAAATAAACAAAACAAAACAAAAAATATTTAAAATTGCAGATCAGAAACAAAATAGACACCAATGCAACATCCATACACGACAAAATCATAAAACGTATTTTTTTGTTCCATACCACTTATACGACAGTGACTAACAAAACATGAATATAAAACTTTACCTGCCCTCTATGGTGATAAATATTTGCATTGTTAGCATCTATTTTGATAGCTTCATCGAAGTCTGCGTAGCATTCAGCATCTTTGGCTTCTTGCATTTTTAAACTTCCTCGTTTTATGAGAGCATCAATCTTCAACTAAAACAACACACAATCGCGTCTATTAATGAATAATACGCTGACCATTGGTCCACCAACAAAACCAAACAACACCTAGAATTACTAGTTGGCTTAGGCTTTTAAAGTGTCCAAAAAGTTGTAATGTAAAATACAAATTCCGTTTAAAAATAGACAGTTTAGTCATTTCATAAGACACAACTTCCCATATCAAGTCGTATTAGTTTTGTTGCTTTCATAACGTTCTTATTCCCCCTCTTGGTTTCTGCTAGCACAAAAGGAGAGTTTTAGCAAGGTCAGTTTATCCAGAATTGATTTTTTATAGTAGTTAACAAATGACGAGCAAAGAGAAGTGTAACAAATTAAGCCTCAAGCAAGTGAAAAATATAATTTTCATCAGTTTATTATTTTTTCTGTGAAATTACAAAAAAATAACTTCGTGGATATTGACAGCGTTGAGGAACTGCGCGGGGACTCGCAACATTTCCACCTCATCCACCAACAAAGATCATGTCTTTTTTTTTCTTTTTAATAATTGTCAAAGCTAAGCCAAACAGATAATCAACATTATAAGCAAAAAAATCAACCTAGGTTTGATAAATTGAGGAACAATTATAAAGCTGGAGTGGCGTTGACTACCGAGTTATTGTTGGATGATAACATACTTTTTCATATCCTTTAGTATCTTCAGCTTGAATAACACCATCAAAATCATCCATTGCTTTACCAACATAACACATTAAGGTATACATTGTGCCACGAAGGAGGAGAGCGTAGATTTTATATTTTCCATCTAGAGAATTATGATAATATAAATGGCTGTGTAATATCAGGCGAACCAAATTTAATGATAATGACAGCGCAATGGACAACGATGACAAAAAAGACGACAACAATGACACAATGATTACAACAACGATAACGACAACACCAACAAAAACGACAGATACTAACCATTGTCTATCTCTTGTGTACATAAGTCAACAATATTTTCATATTCTTTATTTTTCATATGTGTTAAAATTTTAAAATATGTACATTCTGAAGTCTGCTCATTTTCGGGGAAGTCAACAGAGAATACATCTAAAATATACACATGCAATAAATACATCAGCAAATATATCAGTGTTGCAAATGACCGGGGATTCCAGCTGATTTTTCCTAAGTCAGCACGCTTTTTACCATAGAATGTAAAAGGATTACAAATCAATGGTTTTCAAGGTTTTTTTGTAGTTGTTCTTTGAATCTTGTTTTAAAAATTTTATTTTTTACAGCATATAATTAAAAAAATACTTAAAAGGAACTTTCTTGAAAATACTTGTAAGTTTACCCAGCTCTAATTCAGATCATTTTAATATCACAGAATATTCCAAAATTCAAGGCAGAGGATTTTGGTAAAAAAGTGAATGGATATAGTACGATATGTTCAGATGTAACCACTCTTACCTTTATTAAAAGAGTCTAAGTAAGATTTCACAAATACTGGTGATGGTAGAACATGTGGGCGTGTCTAAAACAACAAACACAGTTTACAAGTAGGTGGCATGAATTTTTCTGACAATAAACCGATTCCATTATACATTCAGCGTGGTAATAACATGTATTGGCAACTTTTTTGGAAGAGCAGTTACCATGTTTGCCTAGATTCTGTTTTTAGAATGGATGTTATACACAACAGAAAAAGGTATAATTCTCTGCAAGATCCTATTAATGCAGCGATTAATAGAACATAAAGGTCATCTTGCTCAAATAACGTTTACTCTAACAGTATTTAAGAGTCATCTAAAAAACTCATTAAATATAATCCAGTCTTAACTAGAACCAAAGAATCTCGCAAATTTAAATTTTCCCTGAGAAGCCCAAATCCCACTAAATTCCCCAAGATTCCTGGTGTTTCTAAGTGAATGCAAAATCCAGCTAAATTCCAAAAGTTTTTTATGAGCACCGAAAACAACAACAACAACTGTAATAACTACCTTAAAATATTCTGCACCCAATTCTTTTCCAATTGCTTTCAGTATTCGGTCTGCTAATATCATACTGGGTTGATTTTGAAAACCTTCTAACAAGCAAACAGCTGTGACATCTGCAAAAAATACACAAAGTTACTGTATCACTTTGAATAGGCCTTGTTTGTTGAAAAACACTTTTATAACACACATCAATGGCATTTTTTTTACCACAACCATGTAAAATCATACCAAACTTGATTATTTGCAACCAGCATAAATAAAATTAAAAATATTTGAACCTTCTAGACAATCTCTTTTTAAGTCCAGCGCTTCATGTGCCCTTGCTCTTCTTAGCAATGCTTTTGTATATTTCGGATTCAACTCTATAGCTAAAACGCAATAAAAAACCCTTGTTTATAACACATGTAGAAATCAGACATTATTTCTTAACCAATAAAAATTTTGTGAAGTTTTTTCTGACCTTAAATCAAATTGTTTTTTTTTTACACTAAATATTTCTGACCCAGTTAAAACAATACAATGGTCAAAGGACTTGGTACTTTCCTTGTTGCGAACAGAAAAAAAAAACAGTTTTAATGTGCAATAAAAATTATAAGGTTTTACAACTAAATATTACATATACCTTTTGAGGTATCGTCTGCAACATTTTGCCATTTTTTCTAAACAATAAAATCACATACTCTAGGTGGTCCAGGTGAAAGTTGCAATTAACAAGTTTTACATTTAGTATGGTAAAACATTTAGGATAAATTTACATAAAACACGAGCCCAGTAAATTTATCCCAAGTTAATCATTCAACAGTAAAATATCATATAAGCTTTGTACATATTGTAAACATTGAAAAGTATTGCATGACAGGTATTCATATAATAAGAGTAAGGATATCTTTTCAAATCACAATAAATTTTTAAAAAAATTATTTTGTTAATCCTAATTTTTTTGCTGTTAAACATTGAAGCATGATCTCTCAAAGTTTTACTGGAATTTGCAGAGAGTTTGCGATATGTGACAGATTATCAAAAAGTATACTAAATACACAATAAAGAATTCATCATACCAGTTGCTCATAAGCTGCAGCTCTATTTTGATAAAATGTTGCTATTTCTCCAACATTATCCTTTGGACAGAATTCCAAAGCTTTAGTATAACACTCTATGGCTTGTTCAAACCTTCCTGCTTTGAAATATTTGTTTCCTTTTGATTTGGACGACTGTGCTATTTCTAGTGGTGTCTATAGAAACAATTTAAAAGTTATCATTGACAAAACAAAAAAGCTTAGCATTTTAAATTGTAATTTAAATAGTTCTTACACCAGTTTCTTCCCCAGACGTAATTTGGGGCGTCACCACAGCCACTGGTGCGCCATCAGTCCCTTTGACAGATTTTGTTTGTGTTTCACTTGTGGATGTTTTTTTGGTATAATAATAATATAATCCTCCAGCAACACATAGTGTAGCAACAGGCACTCCAATGTAGATTGCAAGCTCTTTTGTGGAAAGTCCAGTTTTTTCTGATGTATTATTTGAATCCATTTTCAGCTGTATACTACCCAATAGATTTTAATGTAAAAATCTACAACAATAATTGGTTGGAAAAGAACAACAGACAAGTATATACATTATAGACAATTTCTTGAAGCAAATGCTTTGATTTTGTGTTCGAATAATGGTATTAATAAACTGAAGTAGGTGGATTTTCATTCTAAGGCATGAAATAGGGAAGTTAACAATACAATACTGTGAAAAGGTTTGCTAACATCGTTTTCGTGTAGTGAGCATGGTGCACACGAACCACATAAAAAATCTTGGTCTTTATGTATAACAAACATTCAAACATTCTATCGTGGCAACCACTCTAATATTATTACCACTAAGGATCGTGTGTCCCACAATTTTTATAGCCAGCATAATTTAATTTCTTTTCTTTTTAAAAAAGTGTTTCATTAAAATTAGTTTGTTTGTTTCAGGTTTTATCAAGTTAAAAAAGCATTTTTGCTTGTAGTTTTTGCTTGGTGTATACTTTTTCGTGATGGACGCGATTGTATATTTACGAAATGTCATTTGTCTAGAAAAGTTAAATTTGTCTGCAGCGATAGAAATGCTTTTTTAGATTGCATTTTAAATGTTTAAGAACAAAGAGCGGCGATAAAAATGCTTCTTTAGTTTAGATTGCATTTTAAAAGTTTAAAAAAGAAAAACGGCGATAGAACTGTTTTTAGATCGCATTTTAAAAGTTGATAAACGATAGAAATGTTTTTTACATCGCATTTCGATTCACGAACAATTAAAATCTAATCCGTCAGTTTTTCATTTAATTTGTAAACTAATACAGTCTTTGTTGTTTTATAATAGAAGTTATCTATCGTGGACGCCATGGTGTAATGTTTTGTGTAGTACACAAAATATGGTCGTGAGGTCTACTATTGTTAAAAAAAACGCATTGTGGGCTATGGTGGTAGATAGATAGATGTGCATATTTTACATGGCTAGCCTCACTAATATCGGGGGATATACCCTGTCTATTATTTCCAGGATGGGGCATGGCTTAAATGGAGAGTCCTGGAGTATTTAATGCTCATTTTGAGCTACGCAGATCCAACGCTCTAGTAGACAACTCCTGGCAACATCCAACGGCCCACACAGTGTGCCATCTCCCAAATTACCCTCACATGGCTTGGGTTAACACGGGGCTATGGTAAAATTCACTCGCTCATGTTGAATCGCTGTCAAGAGGAATAGAACCCCAGTCTCCCGCAGAGAGTACAAGAGCTATAACCACTAATGTACGGCACCACGTGGTTCGTGCGTAACATGAAATAAACATGAACCACAATGTTAACAAACTTTTTCACATAACTTTTTAGCTGAGGAGAGTTTTTTAATTTTTTATTCAAATTGTGTTATGAACACAATGCCTTTAATTAATTCTTTTTTGTCAACTTTTCTTGAAAAATATATATACATCATTTTTGTTCATTTCCAAACTCTACTAAAAATTGTTTTTAACAGGATAAATGTGGGATTCTAATAAAAGGCAGGAGGTAAGCTTTTAAGTGGCAGAGGGTGTTATTAAACTGAAATGGGTGGGAAAAAATTCTGAAATTTTGTGCTGTCTGTTCTAAAATTGGGTTACCAAGAGTAAACATAGAAACTTGAAGCTAAAATCTGTGGAGCTTGCATTTGTTCTAGCCCTCCAAGTTTTTTCTTCTGTTCAAGCAACATGAATTTGTGTGGGTTTTAAAAGAGGTGCAGAAATGATTTACTGTGCTAAATGCTAGACCGTGATTGTTTCGTTAATTGCAGAAAAGTTAGGTATTCAATTCAAAAAACAGTTTGGGAAAATGGATAAGCAAAACAGCTTTGATGCACACAGACGAACAACCTTCGCGCAGTCAAATGCGTGCAAATCGAATGCTCCACCACGGGGTTTTCAATCAATCGCGGTCATTTCTCGCTTCTTGCACACCAACATTGATGCAACAAATCCATATCCCCCCCCCAACCCCCGCGCCAGTCATCAGATCAGGAGGTTGGTTTCGTTTCATGTCTGGTTTTACTCTTCTTGTCCTGTTTTTTTTCTTTATTAAAATTTAGTTCCATTTCCAAACATCTTCACAATTTAAACGTCATGTTAGATTCACTTAAGAAATTTTCGTGTTAGCATCTCTTTTTTAAAGGTTACCTTCCGTGAAAAATTAAGTTGAGCTTGAAAGAGCTTGAAAGGTTGTCTAGGAATTTGAATATTTATTTTAAAATTCTTGATTGGTTCTTTAGAATTTGGACTAAGAAGATTCAATAATTATGCATGATGTCATGAGTATGCTCTGCAAGGGATTTAATTTAACATTTTTGACAAGCCATTATTATAGCTATAGTTAGAGGTGAAAATGTTATCTGGCCGTTCACTTTGATGCGTTTTAACATTTTACATAAATTTAAATATTTAGTTACCATAATTAAGGGATAAAGATTTTTTTAAAAAAATAAAAAGATTTCTAGACAACTTTCAAAGATCTCTCATATAAGCTTAACTTAATTTTTCGAGGGAGGTAACTAACCTTTAAATCACTTGCTAGCTAAAAGCCAACAAAGAAGCAATTCTGGGACCGAATTTACATGCTTAAAATTGACCAACATATTTGTATTCAGGATCAAAATTGATGGAAACATGGATATATTTAAGTTTATACACTATGTAACAACAATTGCATGTATATTTTCCAAACTTTTTGATTTTTTTATAAAGAAATGACCATGTAATCAACTTCAGTAAACATGTATCACTGCAGTTAAAGACTGTTCTAATAATTGTATGGTATATATTCTAAATTTCCAGTCCTATATAGTTTTTGCTGATAAGGACAAGTTCATAAATATCAGACCATATTTTGATGATTTTTGGACATTGGTAATCTGTTGTTTTAAGTTTATCAGAAAATGTTTATAAAGAATAAGTTAAAAAACCAATTTGATTTTAGACTTAGCACTATAGTAAAAAGTTCCTGAATATGAAACATGTTATTATTGTTTGTTTCAGGAACAATAAATTGATAAAAAATTAACAAGCGCAGAATTTTTAAATTGATAAAAAATGCTCTAAACTCCTTATTTTTATAAGTTATGTATTTTGCTTTGAATATGAGCAATTTTACATATTTTTTTATTTCCAGGACACAAAATTGGTAAAAATATAACACTTTAAAGCTACACAATTGTTACGTTTTATCAGCTTGTAACCCCAAAAATAAAAGAGACATATTTTTTTGTACTTATTTGATATGAATATATCAAATAATCTACTGAATATATATGTAGACCAAAAATGTGATAATTTCTTAACAAATCTGAATTGGGATATTTTTCGTTGTAAATACTCCACTTCTAGTTATTTTGTTATCAAATCCTGTCCAGAAGCATTTCAACATAGTAAACAAAGTATGGTAAACATACATATAGTAAACATTGTCAACCATATGTGGCAGTAACCATTTATACACTCAATACTCAATGAGTCTAACATAACAGTCTAAAAAACTTAAAAAGGTAATAATAAAGTAGAGTTTGGTTATGTAAATCGTTAAGATTTTATCATTTTTTTACCCCTGAAATAGTTTTTAGGCATTATTAAATAAAACTTGATATGATTTTAATGCTCTTTACAAAATACAGGACTTTTATCTAATGACTATTATTATGACATTTTTGTTTGTTAAAAATTTATCAGTAATTGTTCAAATACTCTGATAACTTTGTGTCTTGAAATTTTCTTTAGTAAATATACCATTAAAGAGTGCTTTAAATAGGATAAGGAGATTGAAAACACAAGGATAACCAAAGAAATGATAAATTTCTAACAATGTTACTTTTTTGTCAAAATCATGTACCACAACAGGTTTTTTTAGTATTTTGACCAACTTAGTTCTTGAAGAACAAGCATACGCAGCAATCCTGAAAATTTTAGCAAACCAGGTGGATTTATAAACAAATTAGGAAATTTTGCTTTTTTGCAATGTCCAAATCAGTGTCTGATATTTATGAACTTGTCCATAAATCTAAATATTCTTATTATTTACTTGAAAATTTTCTGTTTCCTGTTTCAAGATTTGATGATGTTAAACGGGATCCTGAGACGTTGTTAAAAAACGAATATCCCCCCCTAGTTGATAGAATCAGTTTGTTAGTAATGTTTTGTAATGTGATCCTTAATGTACATAATCATTGAGCCACTTCGGTGCTCATCTTTGTCGAGTTGGTCTTGTGGAGTTGTGCTGAGGGTCAGGATTTATGGTGGAGGGGGCGTCAGGAAATATGAGGTTGGTTGCAGGAGTCGAGTGTTCGACTGGTGGTTGTACTATGTTGCCTTGGGTGGGTTCATTGGCTGTTAAGTGACCTGTGTCTATGTCATGTTGTTCATCTGGGGCATGTGACGAAACACATGTTGGCATTATGGATGGTGAGGATTGTGTTTTAGAAGAAGCATCTAAAGTTGGTGTAAATCGGGGTGTTTGTAGCCCAATTGCTTTTCGCAGATGTTTTCGGTTGCACAAGGTCTGTCTATTTGAACCAGAAACCTTCACAACATATTGATCGTGATCCGCTACTTTAACAACAATTCTAACTTTATCCCAACGAGTAGGATGGTTACTGTGTTAATTTTGGATATGGCAAGTATCACCCTGGGTGAGTGGTTGCAAATCTCGAGTATGAGCATTTAATGTCTCCATCTGTTTGAGTGCACGATTCTTCAATGTGATCTCCCTTTGCTTCCACAACTCCTTCCAGGCAGGAAGGATTTCATTGTTTGAGAAGATTTATGATCACGGTTTTATAGGAAGCTCATCCTTCAGAGATCGACCAAAGATGATTTGAGCAGGTAAGAGCTTGTTTGACGAATCTGGCGTGTTGCGGAATTGAGGGATGGCTCTAACAAATGCATTGGTGTCAATGGTTCCAGTGCTTGTAATGGTATCATGTAGGAGGCGGTCCATCAACTTTGCTGCAACTTCCGCACGACCATTTGATCTTGGGTGGTATGCAGAAGACATCCTGTGTTGTAGTGGTGGTAGTAAGGATTATGCAGTTTCCTGGAAGCCGTTGACAATGTAGTTGATCAATTGGTTCAGGTAAATGTCGTTGTTGGTGGCTCGTTGTATGTGATCCCAAGTAAGGGCACTTACTTTATTCAGTGCAGCATTGTTAGCGGCAATGATTGATTTGTCCAATACCGTTCTTTGACCAATTTGAACTGAGGCAAGTTTTGCGTGATGGATCAAAAATCTGATTGCTGCGATGATTTTGTCCTTTGACTGTTGAAACGTTGCTTCCAGATCATTGGTCCACTGAAAGAGTGTTTTCGGGCTCAGTAACGATTAACTCAGTAACGGGTTCATGATGTCTTCCGGGTGTTCATAGTGTGATACTTGCTGATGAGGCCAAACCATGACCGTAAAATCCGATATGCTCCTAGGTCTTGGAAAGTTGTGTATTAAATCCAAATATTTTTGCAGTGGTTTTACGTCAGTGGCTGTAAAAGGAAACCAGCAAATTCAACTTCTTTCTGACAGTGATGTGCTTATTCCAATGTGAGACCCATTAAATTATTTCTAAAGCCTATTTTATAATTAAAAAAAGAGAAAATGAATTCCTGACTTTTTTGCGGAGAGAAGCGGAAGTTTGAGGCGCTATGTTATCCGAGAAAAAGTCACATGATATTAGTCAAAGTGACCATATATCACATGGCTAAAGCTACCAAGTTGTAAACTTGTCTCTGGTGTGCACTATTCTATTAAATTTAATTTTCTTGTTAATTTCTTATCATAAAATTTGTTTTTGTTTATTTTTAATAGTGCAGAAAATTAAAATAAACAATGCATTGTTAACTTCTGTGCATGTATTTATAACACAGAAACTGTTTAAGGGAGGAATAAAAGCTAACTACTCATGACTTTTAAATAATTTTTAAATTTAACTTTTGTAAAACCATGCAAAAGACAAAATATATTGCATCTGATATGCAAGATATATATTTTAAAATTATATTCTTATTCAAATTCTTATTTAACCTCTCTTATTAACGTCAACACATGGTAACCAAGGTAATTTGAAGAAAACTAAGTTAACGTCTGAAAAAATTTCGCAGAGGCAAATTTTTTCTTCGCATATTATATTTTTTTTCACAGTTTATAGAATCCTTTAATTGCAGTGAAACTATTGTAACTATATACTGATGATATCGGCGATGGAGAGTATTCCTTAAATACAAGAATTATAAAGATCATAACGTGGTTGCAAAGCATTTTGGTTATTTATACCCTAAATAGAATTAAAGTATAGCTTAAATGAGAATAAACTGACTTACCAAAGTGACATGGCTAAATGCCGACATGAAACAGTATGATAAAGGTTGACGTAAAAAATTTGAATTAAGAAAGGCTAAAGATCAAACAATTGTGCGCAACCATTTTAAACATATATATAAAAACATTTTAAACAGACAGATTGACAAAATATAGAGATATATTCATTATAATATTGAAGATAATATAAATCTATGCTACTATACTGAATATCAGCTCTTTACTTTTCTGTAATACCGTTAATTCTAATATATACCCAATTGCTTACAATTTAGACTAACATTGAGTTTAGTTACCAATTCCCAAAAAACTCTGTAAGGTCACCTCCCAACTTCAAACCTGCACTTGGCTTCAATGCTACTAACATGAGTTTAAACTTTTCTGCATTTATAGTATCAATCCTCTCTCTACTTGTCCTTTCTCCTACTTTTAATATATATTCTCCAAGTCACTCCACCCAGAGAACCAAATTTGCTACATACAATAACACCCATGGATACTCTATTCTGAAATACATCAACAGTGCTTTTAGAACTACAACAAACAACAAAATTGTAGAACTGTGATATACACAAACCACTACATTCATCACTAAGTGAATTATTGACCCTGAAAGGAGTTCCAGTACCATTAACTGTACCCACTTTTCTATACATCTAATTTCCTTATAGCCCACCAAATAGACACTCTAGCAAAAGCTTTATCCAAATCTACAAAGGCAAAATATAGATTTTTTTCCTAAATACTATTCTGAAAGCTGTTTGAGTAAAACGTTGAATTTATATAGCACCATGCTCTGAAAAAGACTAAATTACATAAAGTAACTTTTATCAATCGCTCTTTCAATAACTTTCATTACTCAGCATTGACACTCTATAGTTACCTTTCTACAACATCTACTTGCCCTTCAAACAATTGACTGTTGTTCATGAAAAATTATTATAAACATTCTAAACACCACTGTTAAGTCCTGTACTTTGATAAATTTCTACATTTTACAAAAATGTACTTTATTTCTAGAACAGTATAGAATGTGAAAATTTGATAGTATAGTGTAACAATACCATCATGTCGTCACAACCGATGAAGTTAGATACAAATTCTGTGACAAACCTTTTGTATGTGTTATGCAAAAAAAATTTGAAAGGAAGATCAGCTGTACCTGATGGTAATTGTTTTTTTGTCTAATGGTTGTTTTTACTTTTATTCAAGTTGCTTTCTACATGTACTTGTTTTTTGCATAACTAAGCTATAAATGATCCAAAAAATCAAAAATGTGTTATTTTTCTATCCTGTAAATAAAACATAATCAAGTCGATGCTTCTCTTTTTTTAAAACAAAAACAAGTTGTTATTGTTGTATATAGATATCATTGCATCACAGTATCAGTATGCTCTCCGTCTTGTGGGAAGGTATGTAGATTGTCGTGATTTAGATTATAGCATTTAGATATAACTTTTCTTATTTTAATTTGCAGGTCATAATCTGAAATTATGCACCAATAAAACAAACTTTTGTTGTGTAAAGTCTTTCTCATTGAATTTGTTTTTAATTTCCTATATACATTGCCTAATACATGTTATTTGCCTGTCTGCTAGCGTGTCACTTATTGCATTGGGAAAAAACATGTGCTTACCTGAATTTAAAAGGCTGAGATGATTTCAAAACATAACTTTTGGTTTTTTGTGGGAAGGGGCATAATGCATTTTTTTACATAGGTTTATACCTAAAACTCTACTATAAGAGGATTAAATGTTATAGACTAAATCTTGTAGAATTAAGTTTTGTGATGCTTGGCTCATATTCACAATAATAATTTCCATTTCTTAATTTCCAGCAGAAGTTTTTAATGAAAACCTCTCATTCACAATACTGTTTATTTGCTGATTCGCAAAAGTCAATCCAGAACATCAGATGTTTTTCTAGGCATCAAATTCCCATAAGCCAAATTCAAAGCATTGTATTGGCATTGGACTGCCAAAAAATATATCCATCAACTTCATCATAAAATAATTATCCCTGTAAGGTGTACTTGTTCATAAATACCATTTAATTAAGAACAGAGGTAATCATGATTTCGAATCATTATTGATTTTAAGTCACCATCACTGTAATTGTTGTCCACGTCAGAACACCACTGCTTTTCGATATGTTTATTTTCATCAGGTGTTCAATTTTTTTTGTTCTTATGCATTTTAAAGCACATTATGGCATCCATTCCAGCTCTTACACATTGTGAATTGTTGTTTCTTTCACTTCCAATTTGCTTTGAAATTTGTCTCGTTCTCAAGTCTTTCTCTCTTTTTTGAACGAAAACAAAATATTTTCTGCACTTGACGTAAGGTAAATGATCTCTGATGAGAGTTTGAATGTACATCTCAAAAACAATTCTAACTATTTCTGTTATAATAATGCATACATTTTTTTACTTTTTATACTTCTATAGTCGTTTCACTTCCCCAATTTCAACAGATGAATTTCAGCTATCAGAAAGAATTAAGAAAAACCGTATGTATCATTAATTTTTTGATTTATTGAAAAAGTAGAAGGCTCAAAAGCATAAAATACATATAAAAATACATAAAAAGCAATTTAAAAGGGCTAAATTTCATTTTCCATGTTTTAAATAATATTAAATTTATTTTTTAGTTGCAAAACAGGGTCGTGAATCTGATGCTGCCCTGTTTTCAGAACTGCATGCAAAACTTCAGAGTCAGGTTGGTGTCTGCATTATTTTTGTATGACTAACTCTTTTCATTTGAAGATATTTTTTTTTTATGTTTGTTATTGTCTGTAGGATTTGTTAAGTAATCGTTGGGCTGTTTTGTCATTGTTGCAAGCACTAAGCAAAGATCCGAAAGCTAAAGATCAGGTATGTACATGATATATCATGTTATTCTGAAAGAATGAATTTTGCTGTTCTTGCTTTTTGTGTCACTTTTTGTCAGAAACTGAGAATTACTTATTTTAAATTTGGACCAAAAGTGGTATTAGGTGTAAAATAATAGTTCATTGTGTGATACCACTTTTGTTAAAAAGGAATATTTTTTTAACTTCAAGTCTTTATAGTGTAAAAACACTGCTATTTGGCATGTCTTGTTTATTGGATAAATATTTGTTAAAAGGGCGTAATTTTACTTTTGGAGTTAATTAGAGGAATGCCAATAAGTGTGACGATTTTAAGATGTAGTTCACAATTCAATTTGATATGATGTTTATGTTAACTTATAACTAAAATTAAGGAGTGATTGTCATGACATACAACAAATTTAACGTTTAATTTTACAACAGTGTCTTAATTATTTGAAAAATCATCCTTATTCTTTTTTTTAATTGTAATCAGTACTTCCATTGTACTAATATTTTTGGTTTAGAAATAAATATACTCAATCAGTATGCATTTTTTCTTTCAGAGTAATTATTTTGGTGGTACATTGGACATGTTGTCAATATCAAACTTTGCCAACAAATCACGTGGAAACAGTACACAGATGAATTCAAGTAGTGGCATAGGTAGCATGTTCAATTCAACTTATGATCCCACGCCAAGTACTTCGTCATTCTTACCTCGAAAAAATGAAGCAGGAGATGTCGGAATCCAGTTCCGATCAAAGGAGACATCTTCTACCAGCAACAAAGATACTGCTAACCTTGCTGCAATGGTGTCACGGTCTGTTGTTCTGAACAGACATGCACAAAGACGACAGGATCCTTCGTTTGAGGATGAAAGCGATATTGTGCCTTACAAACCTGAAGAAACTAACACAATTTTATCAAAGTGTTTTGCTACTTTAGATGGAACACTTTATGAAATAACTGAAAGACTACTGTTGAGAGACATTTTGTATGTCTTTCAAGGAATAGAGGGAAAATGTATCAAATTTGATTCTGGAATGGATGCGTATAAAATAAGTTCTGACATTGGTGTCCCTCTCCCTGTACGTGATTTACTTGGTAAGTTAGCCGAATTAGGCTGGCTTTTCAGAAGGGTACGAAAGTACCTAGATGCTAGAGCTGGAGATAAAGCTTTAGGGTTAGTTGGGCAAAGCTTTTGTGCAGCTGTTCAGAAAGAATTAACAGAGTATTACAGACTTGTTGCTGTGTTGGAAGCTCAAGAGAACCAAGTAGATGTGGGCAAGGAAGGAAGCGGACTTACATTAAGACGGCTAATGATTTGGACTTATGATCCATTACAAAGAATGAGAGCATTGGCAACCTTAGTTGATGTTTGTAAAGGTATTCTTTATAATGCTCTACTTCAAAAATCAATAATGATTTTTTGTTTTGTTTGTTATTCTTCCCAAATACAAAAAGTAATAACCATCAATGCAGATAATTTCATTAATCTTTTTTATTTTGTCGTATTTTTCCTTTTTTGTTTGTTTTCAACAGGTAAGAAAGGTGGATCCTTGCTTTCAGCAATATATTCACACACACAGACTGGTGACCCATTTATCAGTAAGTTAGTGAAACACATTCTTCATGTGGTTTCACATCCAATTCGAAGTATTCTCGAAAGATGGATATTCGAAGGAGAATTACAAGACAGTTATAATGAGTTTTTTATTGCTGCTGATCCTGCTGTGCGTAACGAGAGATTATGGCATGAAAAATACAGTCTTCGAAAGCAGATGCTGCCAACTTTTATAACGAATGAACTTGCAACCAAGGTTTGTTTATACACAAATCTAACAACATTAACGTATGCAGGAGACCTCACATTTTAATTATGTATTATCTGATGCATCGTTGTCTTTTCTTTGCGATATCATTGGTTTTTTTATTTTAATTTAGATTCTTAACATAGGAAAATCAATTAATTTTATTCGAGTTGTATGTGAGGACAGATCTCCCATATTTGGTCATTCCGATATCAAGATATCTACAACAAATGATTCGGGTATTTTTGTATATTTGATATTTTATGTCACTAGTCGTTAGCCCGTGAAAAAATCCACGGGTTCGCCGTCCTTTTTATACCGCATCGCGTGCGTCTCGCTACTTGCGCAGCTAAGCTACCATTTTGCGTGACAGACAGACAGACAGACGTATACGGACATTATAATATAGACTAGTCGTTAGCCCGTGGAAAAATCCACGGGGTCGCCCGTCCTTTAAATTTACCCGTGAAAACAAAGTGGACAAAAATATATCGCATTTAATATTCGTGTTTCCGTAACATCATTTTCTAGCTCAGCGGGGGTCCGCGCAGAGACAGACAGACGACGGCTATTATTATATCGCATTTGGTTTTTTGTGCGCATTTTAAAAATTTCGTGCTTCCGTTACGGCACGCGGGTTTCGCGGACAGACAGACAAAATACGGCTATTATTAAAGAGATTTCACAGACAATGCTTTTAATTTTTGAATCAATATGGAAAACCTGAAAATACATGGATTTTCACTCGCCAATCAATTGACTTATCCTACGAAAATTGTTTTATTTTATCACTGGAAACCTGAAAACGCACATGGACAAACATAGAATTGTAATTTTGAAAATATATTTTAACAGTTCAGCCGGCCATCTGGGAAACCTGAAAAATACAAAAAAATTCAAAAGTTAGGAAAAAGTCAGGAAATATATGGATTGTCATGAATGTTTGGTTTTTGTACTAAGCAATTTTACACATGCAAGTTATGGAGATTCCCATTTTAGCCATAGAAAAGTCATAAAAAATGAAAAAAAAGATTATATTATACTTTCTTTATTTAGAGCACCATGAAGATTTGCGTGTAAAGGAGTTGAATAGTTCGTCTTTGCAAGATTTTATCGATCTGGTTTATGATAACACAAGCAAGCATCTACTTGATGTTCTCTTCAAAAAATATAAGTTTATGGAGCATTTAAAGGTGCATTTCTGTTTCTTTTTAATCACACAGTGTCCTTTAAATTATGTGTCTAAATTTTCTTTAATTTTTTTGTTTTCTGTTGTAACCTATTTTTATTTTACCATTTTTAATTTTTTGAGATATACAGTTGCCTCTGTATATCTGAAAGTCTCTAAGAAATAAAAAATACTGTTCCAGCTGTTGAGTATTTCAGATGGGTAGTAACTGTACTGGGAATTTTTTTGGTTCACTAAGAAGTTGGTACTTAATCTAAAGTTGAATCTAAGGTGTTAATGGAAAATAAATGAAATTGTTACAAAAATATAAAATACCTATGAGAGTATACGTTAGAAACGAAAATTTTCAGACGGAAAAACTTTCGGATTTTTTTCCGTCCGAAATTTGTGTCCGCCAAAAGTTTTTTGGGCCTAAATTTTGGTTTTTCTAATTTTTTTAAAAAAGGACCAGTGCATAGAAATTATATATAGGGTATTCAGAAAATCAATAAAAACTGCAGTTTTTGAACTTATTATTTTCGTTATTTTCACATCCGAGCTTAGGCTCTATCTATAAAGTTGGATCCTGAAGACCCTATTTTAGATCTTGATTGAATATATATACACTATAAATGCTTCTAGCTTTCTTTTTGTGTCATTTTCCGTAATCAATACTTTTGAAATTTGGTTAAAATTTGTTCAAAAGACTTACCCATACAATTTTTGACTTTATAAATCTTGTCTTAAAGTTTTTCCGCTGAAATAAAGAATTGTGTCCAAAAGTTTTTCCGCCGAAAATTTTAGTTTTAATGTAAACCAAAGTTTACCATGGCACATCCTGTGTGTTTATTCTCTACTGGAGAAGTAACACTGGTTTAAATTCATCTGATGGGAATATTCTGTTTGTTTATATCTTTTAGGCAATGCGTAGGTACCTGCTGCTTGGCCAGGGAGATTTTATTCGCCATTTGATGGATTTACTTGAGTTAGTGACACAATAACATCCTTTTATTCTTTCTCCAAATGTTCATTTTTCTTTCTTCTGTGTGTGTTTATTTAAATAGTAAAAAAAATATATTTTAACCTTTTTTAATACACTGAATATTTTAGGCCTGATTTAGTTCGCCCAGCCAACTCTTTGTACATGCATAATTTGACAGGATTGCTGGAAGCTGCTATTCGAGCAACGAACGCTCAATTTGATGATAGTGAGACATTGAAGCGCCTTGATTGCCGATTGTTGGAGGTGGGTTAGATCGTGCAATTAAGCTGGTATAAAGAGTTTAACAAGATGAGAACTAACTAACTTTTCACAATTAAAGGGAAATAATTTTGTGGAAACAACTTTCTGTGACTAATTTTTTTTACATTATTAAAACTCCGTGAAATTTTATAAATAAAGCCATTTCCAAGTTTAAGCAGCATAAAAAACATTATCAGACTTTCGTTTGTATGCATATTTTAGTAATTTACTTCGGCTGAAGTTTGGTAAGAGAATACACACTTTTTTTAATAAGAACACCCAAGCTCTATCCGGGCTGATCATTATTCCTATTATGATAGTCTGTACACTTATATTTTGAAACCTATAGGCGAAAAAATAATTATTTTTTTGTGCCGTAGTTGGCTAATATGTTTGTGAAATAATAGCAAACTAATTTTTAGATTTCGCCTGGCGATTGTGGATGGGATGTGTTTAGTTTAGACTATCATGTGGATGGACCTATCTCCACAGTACGAAACACTATACTTACAATCTACGTTTGTGCAATATTATTCTCTTGTGTTATGCTTTACAATATTTTTTTCTTTTAAGGTATTTACCCCAGAAGTTATATTACACTATTTGCGCATATTCAATTTTCTATGGCGTGCCAAAAGAATGGAGTATTGTTTGACTGGTATTTGGAAGAACCAAATGAGCAGTAGTCGTTTGCTCATCAAGCTCCCTGGTAAATTTTTTATAAGTACAGAAACTTGTGGGCAGATATTTTCGTGAATTTTGAGCAATTTCTTTAAGCAATAGTGTTTATTCGAAAAGATTTCTAAACGCAAAAATATCTTTTTATCTTAAATTCGCGAAAGGTAAAGTTTTCCCCCAAAAAAAATCCTGCCCACATTTTTTTGAGGTTCAATCCTTGACATTTTAAAGATTAATTTTAGTGGATAAGTGAAACTTAATGCTCACGAAATATTTAGGAGCATCACGAAAGTTTATGTTAGCAAAACCTTAAATTGACTCATTCGCGAAATGCAAAATTGTTGTGAATGTTTCTGACATTAAAATATTTTATGGAACTGTCCTCTTTACTTTAATCTGTTTTCTCTTCTTCTCAACTTTTTATTTGTTTGCTCATTACTTGTTTTATTCCATATTTTGTAATTGTTTTATATGCTATTATTATGTTTATATCATATCTTTTGACTTGTTGTGTCAAATGCGCACTGTCTGATTTTAGAAGTGGCTCCTCTGCTCCACATCAGTCATTGTTTAGAAGCAGAAATGTTACACTTTATACATCAAATGCAATATTTTATCACATTTGAGGTTAGTTTTATACACTAAATGTTTTTTTAGCCCAAAGTTTATCACTTATCAATAGATGTTTTTAAACGTCAAGCAACAGGAAAATTCACCTATACTTTCCCCTTTTCCCATAAAGTTATTAATAAATAAAAACTATCCATTTCCAGCTATTTTTTAATAGGCTGTAGTTTTAGCCAGTTACTAGGATACACAGAGTTTTGAACGCTTTGACTTGTTTAATCCTTCGTTTTCTTTTATGAATCCTTTTCCCGAAAAGGCAGGGTTTAAAAATCGCGAATTTAAATCGCATTTTTTTGAAAATCACAACTGCAAAAATGTAATTGTTTTCTAATTGCACTGATAATTAAAAAAAAAAAAATAATAAGTAGTACTAAGAACTATTAAATATGAAATTTAATTTTTAGCGAAATTTAATCTTTCATCATCTGCCAAAATGAATTTTTGCGATATCCATTGGATTGGGTCAATTAAGAAAATTTATTCTGTGAAAATGCAAATTTTCCGTGTTTTTTTCCGAATCATGACATTTTCTTACTGCGAAAATTTCTGACACTTATACAGGAATTTTTTATGAATTGTTTTGGTACACAAACATCTGTTTTCCCTTTTCTTAAATCTTTAAAACAAACTCTTGTGGCTTTACCTATATTATGAAGACTTTCCCAGTTGTTAGTACCGACTTCTACTGTTTGTTACATCCTTAAAGCTCTGTCAAGTATTCTCCTTTTTAGGTTTTAGAATGCTGCTGGGAAGAACTACTTGTGAAGATTAACGAAGCAAAAGATTTGGATCACATAATTACTGCACATGATAACTTCTTAAATCAAGTGATGACACGTGCTCTGATGGACAACGAATCGAGAGTTGGTTTCATGTTTTCTTTCTGACTCTGCATGTTTCTGAATAATCTATTACCATAGTACTACTTCATTGTCAGAAAATGTTGTGTCTGCGAAATTCGCGAAATTCTAAAAAACTTTTTAATATTTATCATTAAGTTTTAGATGATCTTTTCTAAAGATAAATTTTTAATTATCTGTGAAATAATTCCTGCAAAATTCAGTACTACCTGACACCTGCAGAAAGAGTTTTTTTATAAACTGCGTAAATTCAAAAATATTATGCATAGGACAAATTTTCAGTGTTTGTGATGAGGAACGTCATCCATTGATAATCCTTTCTGATGTGTTGTGTGTCTTGATGTTCTTTTTCTTACGAACACTGTAAATTGCAATAAAAAAACATTTTTAGGCAATGTTAACTCAACTGCGTGCAATATTTGACTTGATTATCCAGTTTCAAACAACACAAGAGAATATGTATAATGCCGCCACAGCTGAATTGGAAGCAAGACAAGAAATAGAAAAAAAAGCTCAACGAAAAACCGAAGAAGTAGGATTTTGTTCTACTGTATTTTTAACATAGGTTTGTTTTGAAAAAGACATTATTGAAGAAAGATAATTGGGCAAAGAGGGATATTTATTTTGCATGCTTTTAGGGTGAATGGGGATTAACAGATGCTGACTCAGAAGAAGATATCAAACGAATAGCTGATTTCACTAAAACTTTTATTCCAAGTACGAGGGCACAGTTAAGAGTGTTGCATCAATCGTACCAAGTTAGTAAATTATACACCGTTTGTGTAATCAATGTCTTAAGGATATACACTGAATCTCGATGAATTAATCTTGAAACCTGAATAGTTGTGTTTTTGTTAAGAAATGTCTGGTAATTATAGTAATATTAGAAAAAATGAAAATAAAAAAACAGTTCCCTTACTTTAATGTCTCTGTTAGTCTTTTGTACTTCGTTCTATGTTTTTAGTTAGAGTTACGTTGTTTATGTACGTTTTTTTCCTCTCTTTCACTTCACCATTATGTCATTGTGACAATGTTGATTTAATACGTGACTTAAAACTTTTGCCGTGGATGACCCAAAATTGTCTTTGGAATTTTGGATTAGCATAAAAAAATATGTAAACTCGTGTTGAGATGGAAGCAGAGCTACCTTATTCATCAATACATACTGCCTGGCAACAAGCGCTGTTTGATCCACTGTACCCAGAACTGAGAGTTGCAAACGAACCCATTACTGTATGTGCGGCAGTATATACTGAGAACATGTATGGATGATGTGTATATGGAAAGTTTTGTTCACTGTTCACACATAAAAGACCTTATGTTGTTGTGAGATACGCAATTTCGGAATTAGGATACCACCTTTATTTTTCTATCGCTGTAGAGCAAGTTGAACTTTGAAACATCTGTTCTAGTAGCGAAGCATACAAAAAGCGTTAAAAAGAAAATACTGTTTTGAGGAGATTTTTTACCATAGTGTATTGGTTTCCGGGATGTTTTTTTAAAAAAGGAAGTGACTTGGTGCAATGCTATTTATTATTTACATTGTTTTCTTTCCTAGGACATGCTTCAGCAATTTTTGGTCATGTTGAACAGTCACTCTGATGTCAGTCTTCGTTTCCTTTGCTTCAGATTAGATTTCAATGAACATTACAAAAAACTTGAACCAAAGTTAAGAAGTCCGATGAAATACAGCATGAGGTACAAACGCAATGCAGAAAACACGAAAGTGTGAAAGGCAATGTGGAAACATAAAAATGTGAATAATGAGATGGTTCCTAAATAAGAAATATTGTGTATCACGTATCACCAAAAGGAAAGATCTCAAGAGAATACTATCTAGACCAATAATAATGTATCAAATAAACTTTTTATTTGTAACTTTTTCACCAACTGTAAAATATCTGTATATTTTATATTTAATAAGAACTGTTTTGGGAGGAATATTAGTTGATTGTCTGAACAGGTGGTTTTCCTTCCTTAAAATTAGGTATCTATACACATTCATTCGGAAAATATTTTGTAATCAGTTACAAAATGTTTAGATGAATTAGAGGAAGATTTGAGTTATAAAGGAAAGACTTTTTGAAAAAAATTTAGTTAAACTTCGGAATAAAAAGAAAGTAAAAATGGAATAATAAAAAAGAGTTTTCTGTTCACACCACCAGTGGCCATCCTAGTTAAGCGAACCTTGCTAAAAGATAAGTTTCGTTTGAGACACATTGTTGTTAAACGAGACTATTAAATTATTAAAACACTTTTAAATTTAAATTAAAACACTTAAATTATTAAAACACTTTTAAAATTCCATGATGATATATTAATCCGTTTACACGATTCATGGTAAAACTACATGAGAATTTGAATAAGAGTAAAATTTTCTGAAGTGACATGAAATTTTTGTTTGAATGATGGAAGATTTCGAATTATTTCGAATTTATTCGATTTATTTGTTCGAATTACAGAGCTTCGAAAAACAGAGAGTCAGTCGTATATCTCATTAATGACTGATATGAGGCTCACTACTGTTAAAGCGTAAGTTTAATTAGGCGTTCTGGGATAGGCTTATTAAATACTTTTTTAACCCCCTTAAATACAATAGAAAGGGAAAATGTTTTCTTAATGAGTACGATAATTGAGCCTCTTCAACATTACTTATTTAGTGTCGGAACAAAGGTGGGTCCTGCTGGTTAAGTGCCATACCGCGAGGTTTGATATAATTTTGAGTATTAATGTTGGTTATATAGTTATTGGATTAACCATTTACATATTTAACATTAAATTGATGCTAAAATTGCGGTTATTAAGTATATAGATAACTAGAAAATGCCATAGTAATTCTGGAAAATGTCACCAGAAATATGTACTGTACTGCACATTTTTTATATAAGCGAGGAGGCAGTTTTAAAAATCTCCTATCCTCCACATAAATTTTGTGTGTCTTAATGATGATGATGAATCTGTTTGGGCTGACAATAGACGGGTTGTGCATACCCTATGTGGATGGTGGGAGTGCACTTGCAAATGTTTCCAATTTCACACTTAACGTTTCACGCGGCGGATTTGGGAAAAAACTCCATTTTTCTTTATTTTTCTTTTTTCCACACCCTCGCCGTTAAACACGATTTTTAGTTCCTGTCACGTTGACGTTGACTGAGTTTGACACTGCTGGAAAGATATTAAATCTTTTACATGAGCGTGTATTTTTATATCTCATAATTTTGTGGTCACAAGCTACGTCCAATACATGGCATGTTGGTATTTGTTTTTTGTTAAAGCACCCCTTTATTAATTTACCTCTTTCTTAATGTACCTCTTTCTTAATATACCTCTTTCTCAATGTACCACTTTTTCATGCACTTTTTCTTAATAAACCTTTCCTAATGCACCCCTTTATTAATTTACTTCTTTCTTAATTTATCTCTTTCTTAACGTACCTCTTTCTTAATGTACCTCTTTCTTAATGTACTTCTTTCTTAATGTACCTCTTTCTTAATGTACCTCTTTCTTAATGTACCTCTTTCTTAATGTACTTCTTTCTTAATGTACCTCTTTCTTAATATATCTCTTTCTTAATGTACCACTTTCTTAATTTACTTCTTTCTTAATTTATCTCTTTCTTAACGTACCTCTTTCTTAATGTACCTCTTTCTTAATGTACTTCTTTCTTAATGTACCTCTTTCTTAATGTACCTCTTTCTTAATGTACCTCTTTCTTAATGTACTTCTTTCTTAATGTACCTCTTTCTTAATATACCTCTTTCTTAATGTACCACTTTCTTAATGTACCTCTTTCTTAATTTATCTCTTTCTTAATGTACTTCTTTCTTAATGTACCTCTTTCTTAATGTACCTCTTTCTTAATGTACCTCTTTCTTAATGTACTTCTTTCTTAATGTACCTCTTTCTTAATATACCTCTTTCTTAATGTACCACTTTCTTAATGTACCTCTTTCTTAATTTATCTCTTTCTTAATGTACCTCTTTCTTAATTTACCTCTTTCTTAACGTACCTCTTTCTTAATATACCTCTTTCTTAATGTACTTCTTTCTTAATGTACCTCTTTCTTAATATACCTCTTTCTTAATGTACCTCTTTCTTAATGTACCACTTTCTTAATGTACCTCTTTCTTAATTTATCTCTTTCTTAATGTACCTCTTTCTTAATTTACCTCTTTCTTAACGTACCTCTTTCTTAATATACCTCTTTCTTAATGTACCTCTTTCTTAATATACCTCTTTCTTAATATACCTCTTTCTTAATGTACCACTTTCTTAATGTACCTCTTTCTTAATGTACCCCTTTTTTAATGTACCGCTCTTAATTTATCTCGAAAATTATTGTTTCATGTTCACTTTTGCTCATTCGGAAAACATCTAAATTAATTGTTGGGAAGCAGTAAGACTGGAAAAATTGCTTTAGTGTTCAAATTATTTTTTAGGATCTAAATAATAAAGAAAATGGCAGAGTGTGATGGTGGGTTTGATGCTAATTTTGTCACAGATATACATGACTTACTTAAATGCGTTGTTTGTAATTTTGTGTTAAAAAGTCCTGTGCAAGTGATTGAGTGTGGCCACAGATTTTGTAGGGAATGCTATGAAAAGATAAAGGAGTATGCGTTGAGCAGGTATTTACATTTTTGGTTTCTTTGCAGGGTAGGGGAATCTTGCTTAGAAATGATCTTATTTTTTTCGTTTTACATAGCTCTATTAAGAACAAATATCATTCTAAACAACCAAAACTTTCACTTTTCTTGTTTTACTTATGTGTTTTTGAGTAAAATATTTTAACTTTTTCAAACGTTGGTGCCACTTTTCTAAAATTTTAAATCAACCCTGTATAGCTGGGATGAGAAATCAAAAGATTACTAATTTGCGTCCTGTTGTATATGTAGTGTTACATAAAGTTGTTGTGATGTGCATGTTCGTTTCGCCTCGTTTCTATGTTTTATTCTCATCGTTTATGTATATATACGAATGAGTTTTTCGAGTTAAATTATTGTTATAAATTAAGTTTAAAAAGAGTTTTAAAGTAGTTCATTTAAATCAACAAAAAGTGTGTGAAAAAGCAAAATCTCCTAAAAAGTTGTTCCTGATAACTGTGAGATGTTTTTGGACGTTCGATAGGCGAAATATTATTTCGTGTTTTATTGGAAGTTTTACCTAATGAAGAAATGGTATTTGTATCACCAACCAGAGAACAACAATAGGATGTGTAATGTGGTTTTACTCTGTTTTAAGAGATGTGGAGTTGTTGTGCCCACTGGACAGACTTGTTATAGATGAGAAACAAGTATGTATATTATCTGTTACCTTGTTGTAATTTTTGTTCTTGTTACTGACATGATTTTATATATAAAATAGACTTGTAATAGATGATAAAATAAAATACATAATAGTCAGGAGTTTACTTATATTGTTTATTTTCAGTTTTAAAGTTTTCACAGTATGTGCCAAATACAACTTCGTCCCCAGGGCATCCTGTAATAAAAGAGACCACAAATGCTGGAAACAAGGTTGAGGCTGATAAACTCCATAATTTATTCTTTTGGTTACAACAATGTTACCTTTTTCATCTTAAGGTTTTTCCAGATAAAGGAATCGAAAGAAGAATTTTGGACTTACAAGTCAAGTGTGATCATCTTAATGACGGCTGTGAATGGATGAATGAATTGCGACATCTTCAGGTAAGTAAGTCTGCAGAATTTTGTTTTCAATACTCGTTTTAATAAAGAAATATACTAATTGATTGTTTTATTGTTTATTGTGTAGAATCATATTAATAATGAATGTTTTTTTGCATTGGTTTGTTGTCCCAATGACGGATGTAATATTAACAGTGTCAGAAGTGAACTGGAAGACCACAAGAAAATATGTCCCATGAAGGTTCGTTAAGTGTTTCCCTTTGTACTACAGTGCTATTTTTTGTTTTTTCTTATTGTGAAAGAAAAGCAGACCAAGAAGCTGGTATATTAAAATTCACCTTCTGAAATGAAAATTTGGTAAATTTGGCCGACTTTTTTTCATATGAAAAACAACCTTGGCGGGCAATGAATATAATTAATGTTGACTGAAATTCGATTGAAAATCGTCACGTAGAAACACGTGAAAACTTAATAACACTAAAAAATTGGAGGATTCCGAGAAAAAGGAAAAATGGGTTAAAAGGCTACGGAACGGCTGTTGGTTTTCGACTTTAGTGACTTACAGCGAAAACAAAAATTATTGTGCATGGTTTTTTATATTTTTTTATTCAAGGAGAGTAGCCAAAGCCAGAAACTCAGAAAACTAGAAACAATGATTTCGGAAGTCATGGAGAGATTGAAAGCCAAAGATGACCAGTTGGAAGCGTTGACAATGCAAATGAAAGAGAATGATGCCAATTCAAGAAAAATGATGTCGAATGTCATGGAGAGATTGAAAGCGAAAGATGACCAATTGGACGCGTTGAAAATGCAAATAAAGGAGAATGAAGTAAATTCAAAAACAAAGATTTCGGAAGTCATGGAGAGATTTAAAGCCAAAGATGACCAATTGGACGCGTTGACAATGCAAATGAAAGAGAATGATGCCAATTTAAAAACAATGATGTCGAATGTCATGGAGAGATTGAAAGCGAAAGATGACCAATTGGACGCGTTGAAAATGCAAATAAAGGAGAATGAAGTAAATTCAAAAACAATGATTTCGGAAGTCATGGAGAGATTTAAATCAAAAGATGACGAGTTGAACGCGTTGAAAATGCAAATAAAGGAGAATGAAGCAAATTCAAAAACAATGATGGTAGACTTTATGGATAAACTAAAAGCCAAAGATAACAAACTGGATTCGTTAGTAACACAAATGAAAAACACAAATATTAAATTAGAAACAGTGGAAAGTGAATTGAAGATATTAAATAAAAACTTCAATGGCTATAAAAATGCTTGTGAAGATGTGAAAAAAGATATAGTTTCCCTAAAAGTGTTACAAAACACAAAGCTAGTTGGATATTTTCAATGGAATATAACTGAATGTTCTCGTAAACGTTCACAGAAGAAAATAAGTAGTTCGCCTTTTTCCACTTTAAATGGTTACAAGTGCGCTCTTTTAGCTCAGTGGTCAGATAAAAATGAATTTGGAATTTTTATCTACCTTAAAGTTGGCGAAATAGATGATGATCTAATCTGGCCGTTTAATATGAAAGTTACATTTGAGTGTTGTAACGGAGATGATATTGTTAAACGTATTCTTGATAGCTCTAACTCTGTAGGGTATCCTTGGAGAAAAAAACCAAGCGCAGAAATTGGTGGCGATTATGGATTTTCTAAATTTCTTTTAGGAAGTCATCTTGATAAATTTGTTAAAGACGATAGTATTGTGATAAATTGCTATATCGAAACAATGGATACACAGTAAATAGAGTTTAAAGATGAAACCGAATAAACATTTTGTAAACTGTTTGATGTTGCTTGTAGACATTTTAAGAGAATGTCCAATGGATTCTATAATATAAACAGTTTTAAGTTATCTAGAAGCTCTGTGACATTAAAAATCGTTGAATTAAGTATATTATCGAGAGAGAAACATTTGAACAAAGATAAGATGACCTTAATTTTTTCAGATTAAGTCAAATTTTGATTTTATCCAATTCAAAAGCTCTGCACATCTCTAAATCAACAATAGTAATCAGCTGTTTGTTAGTTCTGTTAGCAATCATATGTTCCCCATACTTTTTTATACCCTAGCCCTTCGTCCCAGGTCTCTTGCTATTCTTAATTTGGGATGCTCGCCGGACAACGAGGTTGTACATTCCACAGTGGCATTCGACTCCTATCAAAGAAAAAACATATTTTTTTATGCAGTATGACGCATTTTCGAAATGTTTTTGTACTTGTGAACATGTTCTTTGTACTTGTGAACAACACTGTACCTGTGTTCCCAACAACAAAAAAGCAAAAAGGTGAGGCGACAACATTTACTAGATTTTAAAATTCATTTAGTTGTCCTTGATAAGTTAGCAAATGAAAACAATTTTAAGGGAACAAAAGTTATGTTAATATATATTTCATTGATGCACTTTATACACAGTAATTGTGGAACGTTATATTAAACTATACAGTTGACCTTACCTGTATATAACCTGATAAATCGGTGTGCAAATGCTTTCTGTTGTAATTATTCTTAAATTTAGAAAAAGGTACTATTATATAATAACACGCAGTACTTTTTTTTACTGTTGAAATATATATGTGCAACAAAAACTAGTGTTCACTCAGTGCGGGTAAAATCAACGTTGCGAAATATAATACTATAATAATATAATGCTTGTCCACTAAATAATGTCTACGATTGTAGTTTCTACATGAGGGCTCTCGGTTAACCTCGAAGTTTTTTAATATGGACTGTTTGGTCATCCACTCACGATGCAATTTTATGTAATTGTTTTATTGTTGGTTGTGGTGAATTAAAAAAATGATTGCTTATACGTTTTCAGCACATGCGATCTTGTAATTTCGAGGTTATTAATTTTCACAGTGATTGGCGTCAAATCAAGACTTTGTGTAAAAAAAACATCGGAACCTGAGGTTGTGCAGTAGAAAAATTGTCTCTTAATACGTATTTTGAGAAATGCAGATCACATCATTTTTGTGAAGTGTTTAGTTTGAATAAAACATTGCTAAAAAAATTTAACAAGCAAAAATGCATTATCTGAGCTACTCCTAAATCTTATTTCATTCTCTTCAGTGTGTTCAAAGTACGCAAGGTATATACCCAAAAATGAATGTTTCGATGGCATACTTATTTCAATTATACCAATAAACACGTCCCTATAATAAATGTCATGCCTATTGTGAAAAAACTGCAATAAACGCCCTCTAACAAAAACCGCCCTTTAATAACTGCTGAAATTTAAAATTGTGGTTTCTGTGTGTAGTAGAACAAGATTAAAGGCGTGAAATCAGCAAAGAGAAAACAAATAAGACACCTAAAAGCAACGAATTTGCAAAAGCATTAATAAAAGCATTAAAAGTATTAAAAACCGGACATTCGCAACATTTTCCATTTAATGTGTCCGCGACACCGCAAAATTTACCATATTCACAACGATCTCGTGTAAGCCGTTTGTTTTTGTTTATTTGAAAAATTCTGAAAGCTATGTAAGGCAAAATACCTAAAGGGAAGAAATTATTGCGCAAGAAAAGATTGCGGATTAAAGATTGCAAATTTGGCCAAATCTTTTCTTCCGCGATTTTCAGCAAGGAGTAGCAGCAATTCGCAATCTTTTCTTCCGCAATTCTAAAAAAAAAAGAGCGAGGGTTTACAGGGGAATTCCCTAAAGTATTGATTTCGAAAGAAATTTTCAAAGGAACAAATCTTTATGACCAAGATGAAATAAATTTGTCAAGCGATTTCGTGAAAAAAATATTGGGTCATTGCTTCAATTCGCAATCTTTAGTTCCGCAATTCATGATTGTATCACGAATTCGTAATCTTTAGTTCTGCCATTTACGATTTTTTCGACCATGAACTCGCAAATTCTTCTACTCTTAAGGTACTAAGTTTGTTTCTACCGAATATTAAGAAATCTTTATTTATTGGAAATGTGGTTATCCACAAAAATATATCCCTCAAAATAAAGCATTTTTGGAAAGTTCATTTCTGGATTTCTGCTACAAATGTTTAGTTTCCTTACAGGTGTACATCGATACATTACAGATGAAGTTGTCAAAAGAAATGTGGTATTGATTAAGTATTTCAAAGCAATGTTTGACGAGCATCCTCGTCCCCAGAGCTTGATGCCAAAGCTGCTGGGAACGAGGTTGGTTTGACGAGCTTTTGAGAGGGTACCGCAGATCTTAGACACAATTTAACAATTTGGGGTTAAATACATTTCAATACATTTTCAAATCCTTATAGCATATAAACCTGTTTATTTCATACCGTAGAGTACTTCCTCTAGCGGTGTATAAGAGTTGTTACTAAAAACATTAAAACATTTTTTTTCCTGTTTATTTCTCAATATAATAAAATTACAACGATTCAATAATATTTTTTTTACAATTTTGGTATTTTAATTTTTTTATTTTGCTTTCATATTTTTTGTTATACATATAATTTCTACGCAGCATACCAACTTACCAAAAAAACACTCAGTAATATATAAATAAAAATTAGTTTTTAAAACTACAAACTACCACGTGGGTATGACATTCTATAAAAACAAACAGAACTTTCGCGGGGAAAATTTATTAGTTTGTAAAAATTCAAAAATCACTTTAGTGAAGTGTTATATTGGCTTCTAAAGTTATTCTTCTAAAATGCCTGAAAATGAAAGTTTTTAAAGAATTTGTCGCTATTCTTTCTAAAGTCTTAATAATATACGTTCCTTGAAATATTAAAATACTAAATAGAACAACTTTAGTGAAGTGTTATATTGGCTTCTAAAGTTATTCTTCTAAAATGCCTGAAAATGAAAGTTTTTAAAGAATTTGTCGCTATTCTTTCTAAAGTCTTAATAATATACGTTCCTTGAAATATTAAAATACTAAATAGAACAACTTGTAACCAATTTCAACAGCTTTACACAGACGGATTCAAAGCGTCTAAAACTTTTCCAATGCTTAGGTCCTTCGAAATTAGCAGCTGACGTAGCCAGCCTCCGTCATTGTCGAAACCCATAGCTTCCATTTGACGGATCGCCTTTTCCAGACGTTGTTCATATTTTTGCTCTTCCGTTAACTTTTTTTCTGTAGGATTACTGTCCATGACAATGAAGTCTTCTGGTTTTTGGGTTGGCTATAAATAACAAGTTATAAAATCTGCAAGCAAGCTGTTAATATTCGTAACTTGTTTCAATTATTTAGATTCCTTAAATATCAAAAAATTCCCCAAAATCTCCCTAAAATCAGAAGTTAAAGAAGTACATTTATTTCGGGAATTATAATTTTCAAAACGCTTATATACATTTACTAAAAACGATGTAAAAGTCCAGCTCGTTTGTTTAGTTGTTTGGTTTTGTATTTTTAGTCTGCCTTCTTGCCAGGATAGTCCTTAGCTAGTTCCTATAACCTCGACCTTACCAATAATACGATTAGAAACAGACACTTGATCTTATCAAGGATATGATGCATACCTTATCCTCTACATCGTGTGATACCTTGTCTGGTACTGTCATATTACCAAACAATCTTCCCATTACTTCTCCAAGGTTTGCAAACGGTTGACCGACTCCTCCTGATTGAGGAAGATCAGGGTTAAACCCAAACTGTTGTGCAAGTCCATGAAGCATTTGTTGAACATCCACTTCCTGACTAACACCATCAGTAGGGGCTTCATCATTCTCTTTTCTTACTTCAGTTTCCATTGCTTCCTGCTTTGAATACGACTCTTCTGTTTTCTTAGATTCACTACTTTCACTTTCCTGCAAATCTTCGTTTTCTTTTTCCATTTGAGAGGAGTTGGTTGACTTTTCTGATTGTCTTGAAGGATTAAGATCTAATCCAAACTCATGAGCAATATGGGCCAATACATCATCAAACCGTGGCATGGAAGGTCCATCATTTTCAGTCTGCTTATTTTTTGTGTCCTTGTAACTAAATCTTCCTCTTGGGCAAGCCACTGATTCATCTTTGCCACGAAACTCACAAGGAAACAGCACACCAGGTTTTACAACAAAACGTGCAGATGGTCTTGGTTTCTTGATGCAAATAAAATCATGTCCATCTGGATGCAATCCTTTGCTTTCACAGGATGAACACAGGTCATAATCAAAACATACCATACATTTGTATCTGATCCCCTTGATTATCATGTCACATCCATCACAAACTATGCCAGGATGCTCTTCATAGGCATTGGATCTTTCTTTTTCACATTTCTTTGCTAAAATAAGTTGAAATATTAAACTGTTATATTGATTTAAAAATCGAAAAGCCACAAAAAATATTGGTCTATCAAAATCGAAGAGAGTGGGTAATAGTTAAAGCAAGCAATTAAGCAGTTTCAGATATTTTTGTTAGATATTTCAACAATTTTACTAACATAGTCACAAATCTTTTTATTCTTGAATGAAAAATATTTGCAGGGTATATAACTTTGTAAACCTCAGTTAATTTCTACATAGATGGTTTAAGATATATATACTATAAATCTACTAATTGTTTAATTTGATTATTTTACAAAATATATCATCATTCATCATCATTCTCAGCTTAACGTTCGTTTTCCATGCTAGCATGGGTTGGCAGGGGTATATTAATGACCCTCTTCCAATCTGATCTAGACTGTGTTAGATCTAAACTCAACTTCCTCTGTTATATAAAAATAAGCAAAATTTGAATATATCTCTTTCTGACTACCTCCATTTTTGCGTGAATTTTACAGTGACTCTTAAATGTTTTCTGCATTAAAATGAAATATATTTTTTTTGACAGAAAAAGCTTAACATTTTTTATTTTCTAAAGAAAAGTAATAATGCAAAAGGAAACCATAACTATGTTCAGAGTTCAAATGAACATACAAAGGCAAACAAATGTATAATTATATACCTTTAACATAAAACTTTAAACAATTTTCATTTTCAGGCACATTATCCAAAGCTTGTGTTAATTCTTCATCAGAAGAAACTGAAATAAAATCTTCTTCATCATCTAAAATGGAATAAAAAATAATAGTATTTAAAAACTGGTGAACCTGGAAACATGTGATTAAGATTTTTGGGAAGGGGGGCAGTGTCTATAGTCAATTGTTGTTTTTGGAATTCATATTTTTTGGGTGCCTTCCATACACATGTTGCCATGAAAAACAACGTTTATAGATATTTAGATTTAGATATTTTGGCTGAAGGTGCTGACATTATGACCATGCATGGTAAAATTGTCAATAAAAAAGGATACTGATTTGTCTGAAACACCTTAATAACCACAAGGACTTTCAAGCAAATTTGTTATTTTATAAAAACCTAAAAGAAAAGATCTTTTTTAAAATTAAAAAACTTTTTGGTTGTAACAGCACCAGTTGTATATTTTGGAACCCTATGGGAACTTACCAAAGTAAAAAAAACAAAAAAACAAAGACATAATTTATGGGTGCGCTATACTTACGCTTTACTTATTGGTGCAAAATTAATCCTATTATCCTATAGCAACCCTGTACAACATTGATGAAAAACACAGTGACGGACAAACTGTGAATGGTATACCCTGAACAAACTTTGTTTGCATACAGTCAATGAAATTCTATAATAGCAGGATATACTATTTCAGTATATCCACATTTTTTTTTTCTTCTGCGAAAACCTGATTGCACGAAGCTTATGTCTTATTTCTCCAGGCTATAATGGGAAGCATTTACAGCTCTGCTTTTTTATAGCCTATACAAAGATGAAACTTTACTGTGGCAAGTCCAAAGCAATCAGAATTTTTCGTTATAACTGTTATCACATTTATGTTTTATGGAAAACACAACAAGAATACCGCATTTTTTCAGTAATTGGGAAATTTGAAATTCATCAATTTCATGAATTCCATAAGATCAATCTTGTCATTTTCAAATACATTGAACAAAACATTTTTTCATAAAAACAGCTAAGCAACATCAGCAGCAAACTGTTCCTTTGTTACTTTCCACAATTAAAAAGATATAAAGTTGTTGTTTTATCCCTTCTAACATATTCGTGCATACAGATGTGTTCCTACGCTGAAACCAGTGATCTTTTAACCTACAGGTTGGTGTACATCAGGGTTCTGTACTTAGTCCTTTGTTGTTTGTTCTAGTCTTAGAAGCGCTGTCGATGGAGTTCAGAACAGGTTGTCCATGGGAGTTATTGTATTCAGATGATTTGGTTCTTAAAGCAGAGTCGATGGAAGAATTAGTTGAAAAGTTTGAGAAGTGGAAGAAAGGACTAGAAGAGAAAGGGCTAAAGGTAAACACAGCAAAGTCTAAAGTCATGATTAGTAGCATTGCAGCCAAGTGTGACCTTGTAGTTGAAAAGTGGCCTTGTGGAGTTTGCAGGAAAGTGGTTGGTAGTAACTCAATTTTTTGTCAGACTTGCAAGCATTGGGTACATAAGAAGTGCAGTAATATTAGCTGAAGGTTAAGAGCTGACATTCAGTTTGTATGCAAGCGTTGCAAAGGTGAGATTATATAAGTATTTCCAGCTTTAATGATGTACAACAGTGGCTCGTTAGAGATAGTTGAGAACTTCTGTTACTTAGGTGATATGTTGGGCAGTGAAGGGGGTGTTGGAAGAAGTGTTACTTGCAGGATAGGTTCTGCTTGGAAAAAGTTCAGAGAGTTACTTCCTTTGTTGACTAGCAGAGTCCTGTCAATTGAGGTAAAAGGTAGGTTGTATGAGGCCTGTGTAAGAAGTGTTATGTTATACGGTAGTGAGACATGGGCAGTGAAACAGGAAGATCTTGACCGTTTAGAAAGGAATGATATGAGAATGGTTAGGTGGATGTGTAACGCCAGTCTGAGAGACAAAAAGAGTTCAGATGAGCTAAGAAGCAGGCTAAGTCTCCGTAGAATTAAAGATGTTATCCAGATAAGAAGATTGAATTGGCTGGGGCACTTGGAAAGAATGGAGGAGGATAATTGGGTAAGAAAGTGTAGAGACTTGATAGTTCCTGGGGCAAAGCCAAGAGGCAGACCGAGAAAGACTTGGCAGGAGGTTATAAGGACAGACTTGATAGAGAGGAAGTTGAGTTTAGATCTAACACAGTCTAGATCAGATTGGAAGAGGGTCATTAATATACCCCGTCCAACCCATGCTAGCATGGAAAACGGACGTTAAGCCGAGAATGATGATGATGATGATGTTAAACCATCTGTTCAAAAAGGGATCCTGTATATAAACAGGGTGGCCACTCGTCCTTGAAAACCTTGAATGTTCTTGAATGTTCTTGAATTTTATTTGGTCTTGAATTGTTCTTGAAATAGTATGTTTTCCACCCTTGGTTCTTGAATGTTCTTGAGTTTTTACAATTCTATGAAAAATCTTTTTAGAATAGTAAAAAAATGTCTAGTAAAAAAAGTACCAGAATGCATGGAAAAAGTATTTTTAATGAAAGTTGGTTGAGCGATGAACAGTTTAAAATATGGTTGAAAAGGGGACCAGATAAACACAAAGCATTGTGTAGACTTTGTAACACAGTGATAGACATAACTATAATGGGAAAAAGTGCTTTAGCATCGCATTCTAAGGGCAACAAGCATCAAGTGAATGTGAAAAACTATAGTCCAGTTTCTGGTCTGTTCTTCAAAAGTAACCCTCCAAAGCCATCATCAAGCAAAGACGCCTCCCCCGCCACTAACAAGATTGATTTAATGATGAGTACATTAGCAGTTTCCCATGCTGAAATTCGTTGGGCTCTGAAAGTACTAACATCACATCATTCATTTCGTTCTTGCTTGAATTTGAACCAGCTATTTTGTGTGATGTTCCCTGACAGTGACATAGCAAAGTCATTCCAGTTATCAAAAACGAAATGTGCGTACTACATCGTACATGGATTAGCCCCATATTTCATGGAAATCTTGCTCCAAGAAATTAAAAATTCGCCAACCTATTCCACACTTTTTGACGAAAGTTTGAATCATTATAAACAGGAAGAACAAATGGACGTTAGGGTTTTATTAAAACCTTGATGCTGTATTTGATAGAATTTGTTCAATAATAAATATGTGGCTAATGTCACACAAGCCTAATTACTTGGAGGTTGTCTTCTTTGTGCCCATGTGTAATTGAAAGTGTTGTTTTGCATTTTTGGAATAGTTAGCTAACTATTGGAAGAAAAAACCCTCCGAAATTCGGGAAAAAAACAAAAAAAAACAGAGCTAACCCTACCTTTCCAGAATAACTCCAGATCCTTCCTCAATAGGTCTGGGAAGGCTTGTCTAATTTTCCCAGTAAAATACTCAAAATTCTCTGATACATCCCCATCAATATTAAACTTTCTAATTTCTTTTGTTGCCTTATTCTCGATATAGAAAACCTTTACACTCAATAACGCCATGTTTTCCTTCCAATCTAAACCGTTTCAATGTTTCAGGCTTCTTCATCTTTTCAGTATTTAAAAGAAAATTCAGGTTAGTCATCGTGAGTTTGTAAAAAAATCACTTCTTTCTGCAATGGAGGTTTCTGGTAAAGAAAGATCTGGAATATTTTGAATGTTTGTTATGAAATCTCCAGCTATGTCTTTAAGTAATCGCTTTCGGTACCGGTGACTGAGTATTTGAAATGTTCTATGATGGCGGCCACAATGTTAATAAGAAGCCCAGAGGCTTTAACAATTAACCAGAGTTATAAAATTGCAACCACGTCCCCAGGGCATCTTGTACCCTTCTGACATCCGGGACGGCGATATCGCCTTCCCCGTGTCAAAAAGATTCAAGATACCCTTGGGTCGAGGTTGGCAAAATCGATGGATGGATGATAGAACGTGGAAACTAAGCATTTTCCTCACAACACGGACGGACAATTTAACTCGAGAAAACGAAGTAATCAATATAGAAAGTGTTGCGGAGAGGTTGCCAAGGCAAAGCACGACAAGGAAAGGGCACAGCAAAGGCAGGCAAGGAAACAGGAAGAGGAATCAGCAAAGCAGGGGTAGGCAAGGCATAGAGGCACAGGCAAGGGCATAGAAGCCAGGCACCAGAAAAGGCATAGGAAGGGTAGGCAAAGGCAGGCAAGGAAACAGGAACAGGAATAAGCAAGGCAGGGTTAGGCAAGGCAAGGGAACGGCAAGGCAGGGGCAGGCACCTTAATAGAGAATCCCCCTACAACTCAAAGATTCGTATGCTCGATATATCTAAGATATGTATCATATTAATCCAGGAGTATAGAAAATATTGGGATGCAAATATTTCAAATTCAGTAGCTCAAACAAAGCTCTCAAATTTATATCCGGTCAATATATATACAGTGAATCATGTTAGCAGAATTATGTGCCAATACAAATATTTAAACAATCGGTCATAACGCCAAAAAAACTATCAATTTTTAATAAATCTGAGATTAAAAGTTAACTTGGTTCCAATGACAACAACATTAAAAAGTCAAGATATAGAAATAATTAGAGAAGTCCACGAAAAAGGCGAAACATTTACCTGGTTGTTGTAAGTGCAAGATAATTATGTTTTTCCTAGCCCTGTCCAGGATTTGAACCTGGATCTCTCATTTGCATGAGTGTCATAGCCATTAGACCAACAGGGCATGATTATATATATATGAAAAACTTTACATGTGCATCTTATATATGCTCACAGTCTTTTTACTAAAAAATATGGCACCTAGTTTGGTATATTTAGCACGAGGGTGCCGATAAGCCGCATACGCCGTAAAAAGTGCGGGCGTTTTCGGGCGAGTTCGGCTTTTTGAAAAAGGTCAGGTATTTGCCCGAAAAAACCCGCATAGTCCCGAACAATGCCCGAAGAAAAAAAAGATTCACCGCAAATGACTCTCGAAGAATTATTTAAAAAAGTATAAAAATTAAAATGAACTATGTGATAGCGAAGTTCTTAAAAGAACTGTTTTTTGTGATTTGTGATAAGATTTACTTGATAAATAACTTATATATAAACTTTATTAACTCCTTTCTCTTCAAACGCATTCTTTTAACTGTCGTCCGCCATGTTTATGTTACAAGGTGTTGCATTTCGGGAATGTTCCGGGCGTGTTCGGGAAAGTGCGGGCGGTTTCGGCCGACAACCGTCAATTTAATTCGAAAAGTCGCCCGAACTCGCCCAAATATATGCGGGCGTTTTCGGCTTATCGGCACCCTCTTTATTTAGCTAGAAAATCTGAGCCACTAAATTATGTTTTATGCTTTAGTTAGGGAGCTTTTTAGAGGTGTGAATGACCTAAAAGTGAAAAATAGTGATAGCTCTACATAACCTTCCATTTTCACTATATTTTTCAAAATAAATACTATGGACAAGGTTGCAAAAAACACATTATGGAGGTTGCATTTATTCTTTTATTTATAAAAAAAGTCCAGGCTCTTCTGCTAAAAAGAATATATGTCTATACCAATGTTCTTTTGCTGATTTGGCTAAACTTTTGGTTCTTAGTTTTTTGTCTAAAATTGTTAGAACCAACATATTTTGTGGATAATTGTAGATATTTGATGGTACTTTCCTAATCAGAGCATAATTAACTCATTGTGCAGTATGTGTATGACTAGAAAATATGTCTTAAGGATCATTTAAATCTAGCTACATAGCTAATTTTATGCCGGCCAAGTAGCCAGTTTTATGTCAGATAAGTAGCTAGTGAGAAAAACAGTTTTGTGCTGGTTGACTACCTAGTTTATGCTGCTAGCTAGCCAATTTGGTAGTGTTATACCAGCTTATTTTGCCACATATGTTGGTAGTTATTTGCTAGTTAGGTGTGGGTGAGAAGAGGTTCATTACATGTAAAAAATAGTGATATACTAGCTAGCTATTTATACTTCCCTCTTTCGTTTTCTTAAAAATATCAGTTCGTCCCCATTTTCCTCTTGGCACCATCTTTAAAAAACAACAAACACTCCATCGCTTTGCTCCTTGATAAACACGCTGTCTCGCTTACTATAAACTGTACTAAAGAATGACCACATTAAATTGCTGAATTACTGTGATTTTTTGTTTGAATTTTTATAATTCGGATGTATAGGGACGAAATCGCATAGAAATGCTATATACTCTCCATCGTACTTCTTTATTTCCCTTATATTTGGCTTATATAATGAGGAAATAGGCTCCGCTACGCTCCGTGCGCTGGCGCGCACTCCGCTACTCTCCGCAAAAACATCACATTTTTACTAAAATCTGTACATTTAAAATATAATAGAAGTGAATCTAATTATCCTAACGTAAGTTGTGCTGCTCTTAGCTGCTTTAACAGCACTAAGAAAATCAAGGAATGAAGGGAGCAATTATGTGAAGTACATGGAAACGTTAAACATAAACACTGTAATTGTGACCACCCTTTCAGGATGTATATACAGTTTTCCTTACAAAGAGCAAAGGTATAACAACCTCGTTCCCAGGGCATTTTGCCTTGTTGATAAGTGGCGAAAAGGCCATGGAACAGGCTTGTCACATGATCGCTTATGATTTATGATAATTAAACCAAAAAAATAATTTATGAGCAGTTCTTGCCATGCAAAAATTTATTTCTGCCCCCCCCCCCCCCGCGCGGGAGTTTTATGTAAACTAAGCAAGAGTACAACACAAACATGGCGGTCGATTTATTTTGTGGACTGGATAAAAATACTAGCTAAGGTTTAACATCGACTTTAGAGAGGCTCGTTTTTGGGAAATATATTAAAAAAAGATACCATTTTTAGTTCAACATGATATAAAGCAAATTTATCTCGATAATTAAATTGATATATATGCAACCTCGTCCCCAGGGCATTTTGTATCTTCTCTGACCCCGGGACGGCGATACGAACATGGCCCCGGAGGAGGCCTCGTCACGTGACCCTCCAATACACAGTATTTCTGTGTGTAATATTTAATGAGATTTGTCTCAATGTACCAAAGTTTTATATATAACCTTGCAGAGCTAAGCGAGATCGGCGTTTTACGTCACAGATACGTGCGGCGGGTTTGTTTGGATTCCTCTCATCGCAACACACAAACTTCTAACATATTGCCCTTGATTGTTTTGTGTAAATGTATATATATATACAATAATGTTATTTAGGCTGCTGTTTACTTGAAGAAACAATTTAGTTATGTGTATTTCACTGAATTGGTTGACTAGCAAGCCCTGGGTTGCAAAACTTGTAGCTAGGGCAAACTTGGAAATTATTAAATGATTTGCCCATCTGAACATAGCACTTCGTTGGTTCTCTAAGGTGCTGTGCCATCCCGCGATGTCTGTCGACCCATGTTGTTCGATATTTTGAACTGTGGAAAAAAGACAATATGGGCAGCCCTCCGACAATATGGGTAAACCGACAATTTAGTGCAGCGCGGTTGTTGTGTGTGGATCGTGGGTATTGTGGATATCTAGCTAGCTATATTTTCCTCAGTTTGTTTATATAAGTTTGTTATTTCACTTTGTTTTTTTATCCCTTTCAGGGATAATTTAGATTTAAGTTTTTAATGGAATCTTTTGCCTAAAAATGATCTGGGAGAACATAAAAAACAGTTCCAGGCCTGGTTGGAGGTGAAAGCGTGCAAAAAGAACTCCACAATAATGTCCCAAGAGACCTATCACGACATTGTTTAATACTTGAAAAAACAAAAGAGAGATGTATCAGAAAGTACTGTAAGGCGTATCAGACGAAACAAGTATGTTTTGATGAGTTACCCTACACTTGGGTTGGTGGATATTTTATGTGTTCCTAGCACTACAGTTGATGTAAGTCATTTTTTATTCTCCTTTATAGTTTTATTATACTGCATTTTATTACACATTCATGTACCTAGGTATATATTATATATATACTTTTTATGGTGTTTGTAATTTTTTCACTTTCCATTGTGAGCAATGCTTAGCTATTTGTCATCTCTAAAGGCCAAAAATATGAACAACAAACTACAATAGCAGAAGAGTAAAGATACATGTTAGTTAATACCCATGGATTGTTTCTTTGGCAAGTTCAGTTTTGGCATGACCTCTAAACTATGTTTCAGTTACTGTGGTATACGGAGATGGTTTTTTATCCTGTTATGTAATTTTTCTTTTTTTATTGTTATCTCTGTATATATACCATAATTCTTAGATAATAAAATCAAGATTCATAGACTGACTTTCGATTCAGTCATCCAATTGGTAGGATGTCCTGTTAACAGGATAATGCAGGTTCAAATCCTGTCTGAATCAATTCTGTCCTTTATAATGGCTATATACAGTAGATGTTTTTGTAAGTATGTATATATATATAATCGTTGATTTGACATAATATTTATATATATCTAAATGCTTTTTCAGTGCAACGCAACTCTGGGAAATTTTAAGAGGGTATGCACAGGAAACAAGATGTTTGACATAATTGAAAGAATCCATAGCAAGGAACTCATCCATTGTGGTTCAAGAAAAACTTTTGAACAGGTATTAACGCCTATAACTATTTTTGACCTTACAGGAAAGTGTAATTAGGTCTGCATTGCTTGTGAAAAATTCACAGAGTCAGGTCAGTACTATTGTGTTTAGTATTTTTTATTCTTTGCCTTCACTGGTCTTTATTTTCAAGTTCATTTAAAAGTTAAAGAGCCTTTATCGTTGAAATAATCAGGTTATGAAAGGTTAAATACAAGCTTTGATATTGTTGATTTTTTTACTTCAGAAAATGCAAAGAGGAAGGAGTACTGGCGTGAATTTTTCTTTTGAAAACGTCTTCTGTGTGTACAGCCATGTCTTTTTCTACAAATAAATGATATATACTGTTTAATTTGTTAGAACAAGAAGATCAGTTAACGCGAGATTTAAATGCCAGGTGGAAAACTTTCGCGAAACGAAATCACGACCTAATGCAACGTTTGCTTTCTGAGTCTTGCGACGAAAAAAAAAATCCTTTGTTGAAGTATTCAAAAGGCAGTGGTTCCAAGTTTCATTGGGCTGCATTTAAATCATTACGCGAAACCAATCCTGAGTTTCATGATGAATATTTGAGGAATAGTGAAAATGTACCCAGCCGTTTTGTACATTTTCTCAAAAGCAACTTTTCTGAATTTGCAACTTCACATAGCAGGATTGGATACATAACTACCGTGGCTGATTACAACGTTTTGTTTTCATTTAAAATAGGCGCACTGTAAAAGACGCGGCCGCGTGAAATTATGTGCGGCCGCGTTTTAAAAAGCGCGGCCGCGTGTTTTTAGGAGCGGCCGCGTGTTTTACCGCCAGTTTTACCGCCGGTTTCTAAATCTGGTCTGCAGAATGTCAAAGTTAAAACAGGTGCTAAAATACGCGGCCGCGCTTTTTGCCGCTGATTTTGCCGCTAATTTCAAGGTAAAACAGGCGGTAAATGACGCGGCCGGGCAGTTTTCCTTGAGATGTGATTCGATGTGGTCCTGAGAGTTACCACCGTTCAATGACGAAAACGTGTTTACTCGTAGTGCAAGATGGATGCTATGCCAGTCGGTGTCGATGTGTCATTGGAAGATTTAGTGGCGTATTATCATAGCCTACGACCTAAGTTGAAGTATTTGGAAATATGTATGGTGATTAACAAGCGTCATCACAAGTCATTATCTATGAGAAAGTTTCAATCAATATGCACAAGATTGGGCTTACGTCGAACTAGCAATGTTTCTCGCAGTATCCTGGTAGATATTATTAAGAATGAGTTGCAAGTGTCATCTTCAAGTTTCGGTTACCGGCAAATGACAGAATTGATAGCATTGAAGTTTGACGTGATTGTTGCTAAGGAGACTGTGCGAACTATATTGAAGGAGGTGGATCCGTCAGGAGTAGAAAAAAGGCTTGGAAAAGTGATTACACGACGCATATATGATACCAAAGGTCCTTGTGACATATATCATATAGATGGAAATGACAAATTAAAAAGATGGGGATTGGCAATACACGGTGGTATTGATGGTTTCAGCCGTAAATTACTATGGTTGGTTGTTTCAACAACAAATAATGATCCACTTGTAATCGGAAATTTGTTTTTGCAATGCGTGAAGAGATACGGTGTATGTCCGCGTATACTGAGAATGGACCGAGGGACGGAAAACATTTATTGTGCGGATTTACAAGAATTTTTTACTGGTAACAGCGATAGTTTTAAGTACGGTCGTTCAACGGGAAACCAGAGAATAGAAGCATTTTGGTCTCGCCTCAAGTTGTACAAACTTAATTGGTGGATAAATTATTTCAAACATCTCACATCAACACTCGTATATGACCCCGAATTACCAACCCATAGAGAAGCCTTATTTCTTTGTTATATTCCCGTTTTACAGAGAGAATTTAATGATTTTGTCATCACATGGAATTCAAGAAACGTACGCCAGTCATCAAGCGCACCAGGAGGTCGTCCAGACCTATTGTTTCATATTCCGTCAGCAAGTGGCTATTCAAATCAAGGGATGCTTGTGGATAGCACTGAAATATCTGTCGCTGAAAATGTCATGGGAATTGATCATCATCCAGTTTTCCAAAATAAAGATTTGCATGATTTATTGATTTGTTATATGGGGATACATCACTTGCAAGCACCCATGGACGCACAACAATCATTGGAAACATATTTGCAATTACTTGGATTCTTAAGGAATGACGGGTTTATAGTTTAACAAGCTAAACAAAAAGAAACATTTATATACTAAGTCTCTTTGATGAAACATAACATATCCAAACAAAATATCACATATAAATCATGAGAATAACAATCAATAAATTTTCCAATATCATAAAAGAGGCGAAATTCGCTCGTTTTCACTGGGAGCACTTTAACAAATTCAAAAAAATTTCAATGAAACGTATATGAAGAACTGAGATCTTTTGGGGGTTATAAGGTTACACTAAAAAGTCCTAAAAAAGTGATTACCAAAAAACTTGATAACAAAATTTTCATTTAAAAAAAGACTAAAAACATTTTTTCAATAATATATGATACAAAACATGAATATTTTAAACAACACCAAATCCAGTCCCTCCGAATTTAGCAGCAATCTTCAGATTATGCTCAACTTTTTTTGTTGGTAGAGTGGCATTAAGTCCACATGTAGAAATTTTTGGAAAGTTGAAATCACAGTTAAAAAAAATATCAATGTTTTTATCCAAACCCTTTCTGGGAATTTTATCCATTCCAGTGAATAAAAACAGTATGTCTTTAAGAGATATCTCATCATAGTTTCCATTAGCAACATCAGCTAAAAACAGCTCACAGTCACAAATGGCATTGGAAATATCACGGTGTAAATTAGAACCAATTTCTTCGTCGTTGTGAAAGCATAGAATAACAAGAAGCTCATCAAGAGTTAAGATCTTTTCATCTGGCAATAAAAAAGCTTTCATAGTGTGACAATTGGATTGTAACATAAATTCTGGACATATACTTTTTAGTCCTTCTCCAAATTGTGATATTGCGGCACGATTTTTCATCACTAAATAACTGATTGAAAAAACTTGCTTGTTCTGTTCGATATCAGGTACAGGAACAATGTTCAAATCAAGTAGATCTTCATTCTCGCCACTCTCAATTTTATCCAATTTATACTTGAATTCTGCATCATTTATTGGTGTTATTTTATCAGGATATGGCAAATCATACAATGCATTGAAAATGAGCTCAGAGAAACATTCGGGACCTCTTCCAACATGTATAATAGATGCACCTGTTAACTGCCCAAGCTTGTAATATACTTTTTTTAATACACCATCTGGCATTAATTTGAAACAAATTCCTTTGTCATCTCCGAAAAATACCCCAGGGATAGTGGTAAACCGTCTCATTGACAATGAGTAAAATTCGCGCAGCGGTCCACCTGCATCAGCACCGGGTTCACCTGCAAATCTGATAGCTATTTTTTCAGACGAAAGATCAAAATTTTGACGTAATAATACAGGCCAAAAACGCTGTGAATCTCGTTGTATGATGATATGCTTTGTGTTTACTTTTGGTAAATTGGTGAAGTAGCTTTCACAGTTTTGCATAAATGCGATAGAATCAGTTTCTGTTTCTTCAAACTGTGGAGTAGCATTATCAAAATTATCTGTCTCATAATTTTCCATAAAACGATTCACTTCATCATCACCAAATGCTGAACTGTCCTCTGTTGATTCTAGTTGAAGAGACAATGAGGGTGAGCCAATTGAATGTCTATATCTCACTGGTTTTTGTGTGTTTCTTGAAAAATGTCTCAATCTCAAATCACGAAGAGTAGAATTTTCTACGTTTACATCTATGTCAGTTTTGGCAGTATTTGTCACAGCATCTGGATCGGGTGATGCTAAAAAAGTATCCTCTGTCATAATGTTGTCTGTTTGATCTGCTAGCAAAGTTGCTGTGTAACTTTCATTTTGCTCACAGCGTAGACAGCTACCAATATACGTACAAGAACAAACACTGCATATACTTCTGTCAACAAAATTCGATCCTGGTAAGCTGGGTGGCACAGTAATTGTTGAGGTACCTTCTGCCCATGCAGATGATATTACTGTTTCTTCTGGTCCAATAATTTCTGTATCTAATTCAAACATGCTTGAATATGACTTATTGCACAACTTTGAAAACTCCAACTTCGCAAATGATTTAGGATAGTATAAATATACTTGTATTCCTTTTTTTTTGTCTCTACAACTCAAACCATATGTTTCTATATCAATGAAATCTTGCTCCAGAGAGTGACCGTTATAATTACCAACAAATGTTTGATCTTTCTGTGGTATATCATAGTGTTTACGTATTTCGTCATGTAGCTCAGGGTATTTTGTAGATCGATTAAATAGTGTCAAATAACTCTGGTTGTTTTTCATTGTATATTTTGATAACTTATCTTTACACTTCAATCCAACATTAACTTTGTAGGTTTCCCTTACAGTTATCGGACGGTTATGAATATCATATTTCCCAGAGTGGGCTCTTTTCAATATTTTTCTTAGTTCATCTGCCTTTTCATGAATAGGACTTCTCTTCAACCACAGGGAGTGCAAATATCAGCCGATATGATAATATATCTCCATACGCCAACCCTAGCTCCACAAGCTTTTGTTGTTCAACTTGAGGAGCCACATTATCGTCAATTTTGTTCAGGATGAACGAATTCAACAAATACTCTATACCTCTGGACTCAAGGAAAGTTTTCACCTAAACAAAACATATAGCTATTATCAAAACTGACTTGTGTGATGTGAAAGATTTTCTTAGGTCAGTGTGTTTCTTTGCCTACTATCTTCGTAGATTTGCAAAAAATAAAGCGAAATAAGCTAGCTAATTGCTTGTTTACCTTTTCAAAGCTTCCAGCTGCAGCTGCCATTTTCTGTGAGTTCTGAGAAGTAACTTTCTAAGAATTCCGTTCTAGTGTTCCAGGGCTCTAATTTGCAGACCAGAACACTGCGCCCTTGGCCACATGCCGTTGTTTTTCGAAAATCTTCTGCGGAAGAAAAGCGCGGCCGCGTCATTTACCGCCTGTTTTACTTTAAAATTAACGGCAGAATAAGTGGCAAAAAGCGCGGCCGCGTATTTTAGTACCTGTTTTAACTGCCACATTCTGCGGACCAGATTTGAAAACTGGCGGTAAAACTGGCGGTGAAACACGCGGCCGCTGCTATAAAGACGCGGCCGCGCTTTTTAAAACGCGGCCGCACATAATTTCACGCGGCCGCGTCTTTTACAATGCGCCTATTTTAAATGAAAACAAAACGTTGTAATCAGCCACGGTACATAACAACTAAGTTTAAAGACTTATTTGATCGAAATGAACAGTAGTAGATTTCATTATACGTGCCCTACATTTACAATTATTTATTACTGTGTTCTTTGACAAAATTTTGCAGCTGACTTTCATCTTGATGTGTGTTGTTTATAATTCCCTAACCTCTTACGCAAACCAGCAGCAGGCAAAAATGCAGACGGTAAGCCGTGCGCCCGTCCATTCCAAACTTTTTTTCAGGTAGAGACATATTTTGAAAATGAAATCAAAAAATATATATATATAACTTGCATATAGTTTAGATTTAGAACACAAACAGTACAAAAGTCTTTAACCATAATTTGGCTTTCTTCACCTAAGGTCTGCATTTTTTTGCCTGCCGATTTTCTGATTTTTTTGACCATGCACAAGAATCTTTAAAAAATGTAATTTAATATGATGAGCTTATTTAATATATTAACCAGGCCCATGGAATTTACATTAAGTGAGGCACTTAAATGTAACCTGTATTGTGCATTTTTTGTCACTGCCTTTTAAATGAAGAAAGCTCTTACAAATTTGTCATATCACAAATTTTATTCCTATTTACCTATATACTTAAGGATAGATATAAAGAATGATTTTGTATTAGCTATATATACTTTCTAAGTTTCAGAATTTGAGCAATTTAAATGAGGCCGATAAGGGTTTTGTAACAAAACTTCTAAATCTTGACCAAATATAAACAAACAAGTAAGGTTTTTGAACAAATTGTCCTATTTTTATTTTAGGCCAGTGATTGATTATGCTCCACCAGCATATTTTTACATATCGTGGCCAAGTACAAATTGCATTTTTGGAATTAACACCCTGCACGTATATAATAAACCAGCTTTAACTTAACCTATTATTTATATCGTTTAATGATATCAAATATTGTCCCTTTAACAAAATAAGATTTTGCAAAATCTCTAAATATGAATCTAAAAAAATAATCCATAAATTTAGCACTACAACCTGTCATTCTTACTTTTGATTTTAAAAATAGGAAAATTTGTTGTGCATATTAGAAAAATTTGTGTGCAACCATTTAACATGTCCTTTATAAATATGTGGTTGAGTAAAGCTGTCTCAGGTTGTCACGTTAGCTAGCTAGGCTAACGTGACAAGCCCAGCCCAGCCCAGCTAGCTAGCTAGAGCTCATGAATTTTAATGGAAACAAACTTTCAAAACATTTTCTAATTTAAAAGCCTTTCGCCAATATTAAACAATCAAGCTAAGCGAGATTAATAGACTTTACGTCAGTAATATTCTGACAATTTTGCTTTCATCAACAAAATAGTTTCTTTAACGTTGTGTCTTTTTCGCCCGCCATCTTGCTTGTAAGGCGAGCGCCAAATTTGTATCTCATTATCTTTGGAATTTCAAAAATGCCCAGTATAGGGCATTTTTGTGTCACATGACCAGCCTGTTCCAGGGTCATTGTTGGCCACTCCGTAATAACGGGTCAGGGGCCACAAGACCCTGGGGACGAGGTTGAAGGTATAAGTGGATTAATGCTACGATACGAGAAAATATGGACAAATGGTGATTAAAATGGGAACTGGGAATTAAAAGCAATTAATCATTTCTATGTTTTATACACTTTCTTGATGGTTTCCCAACAGCTGCAAATCCAGATCCTACAACTAACTTGCATTATGACTCTAATTAGAAAACCCGGAAAAGCCTGTCTCCATCAGATATCCAAAGTCAGAGTAGCTCTTCCACATGTAATATTGATGATGATGCTGATGGTTTGTTTACCCCCACCATTCAAAAACAGCTATTTTAAAACTTTCACTTTTTTAAGCTGTAGTGCGTGCACTGGTAAACAAGAGCTAGTGAATTATTTGGTAACCAAAGTAAACTTCCTTACATTACGAAACCAAGCTTTGTCTCCAGAAAAGATGTTTAAAAATGTTTGACATTACCATGACGTAAAAATAAAAAATGGTGAGAAGATGAGTTGCTATATTTATTGCTACCTTTCTCCTTCTGAAAAAAATTTGAGATGCTGGAGAGGTCCAAAACAAACACTAAGTAACCAATAAAAACATACAAATACAAAGAGAACCGCAGTGAAAAAATTGATATGGGAGTTTGCGTATTGTCATTTTATTGCTCTAAAACATTAGAATACCATCGCAAAAATTAAACTGTATAGCAAATTCTAGACAACAAGTTAACGAATTGCAAATTTAAGGATAATTTTGCGACAAATTATTGCGAATCATGAGCGGGAAAAAGACCTTGCATACGCTGGGTTGCTTTGGTACGTTAAGTGCAAAACGGCGGCCACGAATAAAAACAATTTTGATAAAAAAGTAGATGCATTTTCCACTTCGTTTTTGTACATGTTAAATCAATTTCATTAACATTGATTTGATTTAGTTTTCTAAAGTCCTTGAAGCCATTGGCAAGATCACATCGTAAACTGGTAAAACTTAGTGTACTTCAGATATTTTTTCAACAAAATTAGTAAAATGAAAGTTACACTACGTCATTTTTAATGGGTAAGCTGTGTAAAGTTATGTGACCAGTGTGGCATACCGTTGTAGAAGTCTAAAACAGCTTCGAACACGATGGTGCATAATATTTTGTTGTGATGTGAAAGCTTTTTTTTTTTTGATTTTTTCCAAAAAATTTTTCGGGAATTTAATTTCCCAGATGAATACAATAAAGAATTTCGGGGGATTATCCTAATAAATTATTAGACCACGACAAAAGAGGTAACTAGGAGACGCATTATAATTTTCCTGACATTTGTTTGCGTCTAAGTTTTTGTTTCAGAGAAACTGAATTTGATATCCTTGAAGAAAGCTTAGTTAACTAGGCCACAACAGAGGCATTATTACAACTAAATTTGAAAGAAATGTGATTTATATAAACAAATGTATAAAATATGCTGGCAAAATGCGATGAAAAGGAACGTAGTAGAGTACACGATATATATCTGTATACTTTCTAACACATCAGTTGTCTAGAAATATCGACAAAGTCATGACGTAGGTGGTGATCACTAACAAACAAGATATAAACATTGACAAAGCGGGCTGGCTCGCCTAGGCGACATGTTTTATTATGCTGACGTAGTCAAACCTTTTGTTATGAAAATTATTTCTCTTGTTCTACATCATTTAATGTGTCTATTATTCTCTACATTATTTTCATTATTTTGTGCATATAAACACAAGTCAAAAACCAGCTCGCCTCCATATAAACAGAACTTAACTTTAGTCTCTAATTAAAAGCACGAAAAAGACAGTAAATTCAAACATATCATATCCATACTGACAACTAAACATAAGTTCGAATAAAAATAAAAAGAAAATGGTAGACATCAAGACAATAAACAAAGACAAATTGATACAATAAAAAAGAGTGAAAAATTGGGCTTCGAAAACAGGAACATATCATTTGTGAAAAGCTTCAGGTAAAAGAAGATAAAAAAAATTGGTAACAAAAATAGATGAGTAAAGAAAAAGATGAGGGAGTAATGATATTTATTTGAATAGAAACTAAGGAAATCTGGTGTTGAGGTTTGTTGAGATCAAATTCAACGCCAGCACTGAGACAAACCAGGTATAAATAAAGGCAAAAATAAGATAATGAATAATAAAAATAAAAGAGAAAAAGAAATCATGAGAATATGTTATACAAGTATAAGAGGCAATAAATCAATCGAAAAAGTTCAAATTATAATTGTTATGGTGGAAACCTTAATCGTAAAAAAGTACTTTGACAAGCTGTAGCCTAAAGATTATTTAGTTGACTACACATTAAGTCAATAGAAGATGAAAATAAACACAAGATGTGAATACTTCATGGGCGTGGCATATGTGTCTTATGCACATTAAAGTAAGAAGCAGGAAATAGTGCAGGTTCTACAACACGGTTTTCAAGTGGGCAAGACCAGCTAAATACTCTATTGGCAATGTTGGTAATTTTCCAATGTTTATTTATTACATAGCAATAATGCAGGGGGGGGGCTATAATTTGCTATATGATTCAAACGCTTATTACCTTAATAAGCGTTTGAATATTACGGATGAGGACAAAAAGGAATGGAGGTGATTATTACCAATACTAAAAACCGAGAGGTTTTTCCTCAGACCTCACTCAGCAACAGCGTTGAAAAAATGGTTAAAAACCACCAATTTGTGGACCTGCTTGAGAAAATCTTACCAGTTTTAAGGAAAAAGGTGTTTTGGTGATGATATTAAAGTCGAATAAATGTCGATTTTTTCTGCGCGGGAATAAGATCTACATAATTCAAAAAGGGTGATAACTTTCCTTTGATGCCAATCACTGTTAGTCGAAGTTAGTTGGTGTTTCTTACGAACTTGTTAGACAAAGGGGATGTAGTGGCAAGTTGAAAGTTTGCACAAAAAACATCTATATTGTACTACCATATACATCTGTCTATCACGCAAAATGGTACCGCCAGTAGCGAAACGCACGCAATGCAATGGTCTAATATAATCGACTAGTTTTTTGTATTTAGTCAAACAGTTAAGTCAGATGTAAAGTTAGAAAATATGTGAAGTAAAACAAACTCTGAATAAAATCTACCCTATCTATAGATTCTACCCTCCTAGTTGCTATCTCTGCCTAAAAAAATAACAAAACAAGATCTTTTTTATATACTGTCTTCTTTATGATAACAAAGTAAAAACGAATTCTAAACTCAATCCTTGTTAATGTTGTTGTTTTTGTTGTTGTTATTTAGAAAATGTTTGCACTCTTTTTTTGCGTCTTTTTATCTTTGTTCTGACGACAGTACACTACAAGATGGAATGTCAAACTCCTAAGTAGATCTATGGACTTAGACTTTGGACCTTTTAAAAACTTATAAAGGAAGAGCTTAGAAATAAAGATATAATTGTTTTGCAATTAATGACATATTCTTGACACATACTACAACACAAAAAATTTCATCGTCAGAGATCAATGTCCACACTTCCTTTAATAGTTGCGCAAAAAGTGTTCATATTTTTGGGAGAATATCCATTCTATGTATAGAAAGCATAAGCCTATCCACATAAACGCAGTAATATGAGATAGCTTGGTACTAACCACACAAGATGTTGGAACGTAGAAGAATATAAACGAAAGTGTCATACGCTCCATAACAATTTAGCGTACTGCCACAAGTTTTATCTGCGTTAAGAGTATGAAGCATATATTTTTTCTGGCATGTATGTGTGGTTTCCACAAGGTAAGTTTTCAATAGTGTCATTGTTTATCTTAACTATTTTTTCTATGCTCAATTTTGTCTTGAACGTCTGAAGTCGTGAAATACTGGTATGAATTGTCAGACTATCTGTCGCCTTTGTAAGTTATGGCTCGTAATAAAAATCCTTTAAAAAGATCCATATTCTTTAATAAATATGACACCAATAGGGCTGCCTTAAAATAAGAGAGCGTTGACTCAGGACCGCTATAAAATAATCTGGCGTTGACTTAGTGTTGCCCTACAATAAAGACGCGTTGATCTACTGTCGCCGTAAATTAGATAGGGTGTTGCCTCGGTATCGCCGTACAATAAAAAGACGCTAGTCTATTTTCGCCGTAAAATAGATGGGGCGTTGACTCAGTGTCACCGTACAATAAACAGGCGTTGATCTATTGCCGCTGTAAAATATACTGGCGTTGACTCAGTGTCACCGTGCAATAAACAGGCGCTGATCTATTGCCGCTGTAGAATAGATGGGGCGTTGACTCAGTGATACCGTAATTAGACCAACAATGTTTATAAAATTGGCAACATAATTGATTTTGTATTTCGTTGGGTTAAAATGAAACATGTTTCTATTTGTTACAATTATCTTTTTTATTTTGTCATGTATTTTGGCATGTCAAAATATGTAAGGTTATCCTGCGAACGGGAGGTGATAAGACTGCATAGTCTTCTACTTACTCCTGCCATTTTATTCTACGTACGTGATACACTTTGTAAGCGGTATGCACTAACATGATTTTGTAAGCGGTATGCACTAACATGATTTCTACATGTAAGCGGTATGCACTAACATGATTTTGGAAAACGTGTAATGGGAACATAAACTATTTGTTGTTATTGTTGTCATTATGACAGCTGAAAAAACATCTTTATGTTACTGTAACAACAAAAACAAGTTCTGTTCCAACCTCAACTAATCCTATAATACTTCGTCCCGTCTTGTGTCAGACATCAGAGGGATAAGTTGTTTGTTTTTAACCTTTAAATATTGACATGTATTGACGGTTAGTTTCCACTACTACAATATGTTGCACGCTATATGGTACAGTAGCACAAGTCTGTAAATTCACTTTTTCAAAGAATTAGACTGTCTTTTAGTAGCTTATCTCTGCTTTCCGCGACAAACTGTAAACCAGTTATTTATAGCAGCGATATTAACGAAAATACTATCTTATATTATCTTATTCTACAGTTCAAAAGCTTTCTAAAAATTTTGATAAGCTAGTTTTCTTGTTGTACTTTTACAACTGCATTTTTTGAAAAAATAAAGAAGGATAAAGAAGTGTGTATATGAATGGTAAGGAATTTATAAGCTTCACATTTAGTGAAATTTGCTTTCTTTTAAAGATGGCCCAAGAAGTCATATAGTCAGAGCGTTATGTTCTAAAAATTTGTGTCAAAATAAATCACTTGTTGTCACTGTCAGTCACTTTAAATTACAAAAGAGACACGCTGGATTGTGCGGAAAACTTGAATAAAAAATATGCTGGAAGGATAAGTAGAGGCTGGGACTTAGAAGTAAATGTCATCTTTATCACTTACGTACACACTTCATATGAGACGCCTCAAAAATGTAGTCTAGTCGGTGTTATTATTTTATAGTTTGTTGAAAATGATGGCAATATATTTATCAACCTTAAATCGTACAAAAACCCAACACATCGTTTATCAAGCGGCCGCTGTTGTGAACAAGGTTTGGAAAAAGCATGTAAAGGTTTATCCCGTTGCGATAATTGCACGATGGAATGCGATAACCTCTTTTTCATCAACATGACACACACAAGTATGGATGGAAACATCACAGCATATAAAACTGTCAGAACTAACGTGATAGCATACACAGACAACATTCGCAAATTCCCAAAAAACCTCACGAATAAAATACCCAATCCAGTCTCCTATCGATTTAAAAAGTACAGGGTAAGAAGTTTGTTATTCTTCAAGTTATTTCAGTGTGTCGGATAGCCTTTGTTCTGCAAATTACCCCTAACCCTATTAATTAACCCTATTCGGTCCGGGGTTTTTTGAACATATTATGACCGACGGGGAAGGGGGGTGGACGGAATCCCCTTAATAGCTTTTCATAGGCTTGTCCAAATTGCATCAAACTAAGCACACTTATATAGAGCTACTTTTAAAATTCTGATTGAAGTTTCTAAAAGCTGAATAAAATTTATTTAACATATTTTCATTTTTATTTAACACAAATCCGTTTTCTTCCCGATTTTCGGTTAAAATCCGAAAAATCGGGAAATCGAGTTATCACGTGTCCAAAATATGCAAAAAGATTCTTCTTGATGAAAGAAAGTTGTGTTGTAAGTTTCAAGTTGAAAGGATAATCCTATCAAAAGTGATTATATTTTTCCCATTATAAGGGTTTCATAGAGATTTTTAGATGTAGTTTCGAGTAATAGCCAATATCAAAGCCTCTGAACGGTATGGGACCTAAAAATGTGGCAAGCAGGTGTCTAATAGATAAATATTGAATTTCAGAGAGTATTGTAGCCATGCAACGTAGCATTAAGGAGTTATTAAAAAAACCGTTAGGGAGGGGGCGGTTCCCCCTGGATCGAATAGGGTTAATACCACTGCAGGTATTTTTATTTTAAGAAACCTGTGACAATCTTTAGTCGAGTACTGACATTTTCTTAATTTTAGTTCCGAAATTTTTTTTATTTGTTTTGTTGAATTTGTGCAATTCAAATTTATATAATCGACGTCGGCTTGTCTCTGCACGTTATTCAATCGCACAAAGCGTATGTACAAAAAGTTTATATATAAAAAATTATGGAAAATTACTTTTATTTAGTTTCTTAATTTTTCAAAGCGTAAAAAATCCAGTACTGAAACTTTCTCATACTCTAGAAGCTCTAGCCTCTAGTTTTTTATAAACAGGTTTCTGTTAAAAAAAACGTGTACGTGAGAATGAATTTGAAAGGGTTGGCAAGTGGCTAAACAAAAAAAAGCAAAAGTCATAACCGGCGCCAGTACATCCAACCTTCTTGGTACGTCTAAAAAATGAATTGAATAAGGTTAACCAAACCAAGGTTAACCTAAGTTTTATTTCCCTCCCTCTTGTATTTATACCTATTTTATATTTTGTTTATTGCGTGCTTAAGCACTTACAAAATGCTTGCGAATGCAAAGGTTCATTTTAAAGTACTGCTTGAGAAATTAGGCACGTGTTATCTTTGAGGTGTTATTAATAATTTGATAAGTAGCTAAGTTGTAGGTTGTCATGACTACCCATTGAAGTACGCCATCATGGTACGATTGCAATTATGTTTTGGCGTTGAAAGAAAAATGATTCTTAACTTGTTATTCTTTCAATGTGATTCTTATATTTGCTTACAGAATAACGTGTCTCGAGTCTTCTCCTATATCTATTATATTTCTTTTGTTTACCTTAGCGTTAACTTTTCAGGGTAATTTTATATTGAAAGTAACAGCATTCGATGAAGATAGCCCCACCGAAATTGACGAAGTTGATAGTGTAATACATACCATAAATACAACTACAATTACACTTCGAGAATACAGTCGCATCAATCCGTTTGAAACAACTTTGCATGGTAAAGTCAGCGAGCTAACAGTAGCAATATGGTAAGGAAAGTTTTTAGCTGACAAAAACTTTCAGTTATAAAAATGACAGAAATGTGAATTCGTCATTTGTTAATTAATAAAAGTCAGCCATCATTCCATTGTTAGAAATGGCTCTGAATGTGTGAAAATCTATGAAGTAAGCAATCATCCCCGTGCTTAAACGTAATAAAAATATTGCATTTTTTTATATTCTTTTGTCATTGCATTCTATGTTCTAAAACAAGGTTATTGACCTTATTATGCCATACCTTGTCGGTAAAAAATGTCGGCAAAGAGCGACCAAATGTTTGCTAAGTGACTACTATTTTTTGCTGACTAACAACTTTTGCCGGTTTTTTTCTACCGATCAATATCTATAAAACCATAAAGTTAATGAAGAGAACACGAAAAACAGCTTTGTATCAGTAAACAGAAAATGCACTTTTTCTATTAACTATGATCAGTCTACATAACGTTTAAAGTAAACGTAGCAAGAAAAAATAGAACTGTGAAGAACGATGTGGCAGTTGAGAACCAAACAGAGAAGATTCAAATGAAAGAATAATTACAATTGAATTATTTGTATGTCTCCAATGTCCTTTTCCTGAAGCTTTTTACGAAAGAAAAACAGCTTGAAAAAAAAACTTTTGTGGTGATTCTAGAAAATGGTCAGCTAAAAGTGACTAAATTCAAATATTTAGTCAGAAAAAGTGACTAAGTTATGTCAAAGGGACTAAATCCTTTGCCGACTTTTTTTTACCGATAAGATATGTTGGTGTAGTGAATTGTGCCTTATTATGTCTGACCATCCTCCACTTTTTTATGTAATGGCCTCAAATCACTCAGTCCATATATCCATGCTACAGTGTTATGGACATCCTTTACCCCGGGGTCTCTTGATCCCTGAGACATCATTACGTAGCGACCGGTACGAGGTATAAACTGTTAAATTGTTTTGTTACTAGGGCTGCCTGTAGCGTCAATTACTACGGCGCCGATTGTGGAAAACATTGTGTTGGCCAAAATAACATAGATGGTCATTACGGCTGTAACACTAGCACAGGCGACATTGTATGTTTGAAAGGTTGGACAAACGTTACGACCAAGTGTACAAGGAAAGGTATAAATCTCTTGTTTTAGCCTCTCTTTCGTGCGCAAGAAACAAGGGTTCTAATTAAACCTCATCTTTTTCTACTCCAGACATATTTTTAACACTTTCAATGAATGGAAATTTTCAACAGGTAAGAGTAATTTGTTAATATTTATAACACTCTTAGATACGGAAAGAGCGTTTACTTTTAAAATGGTACTTTAGACAATCATTTCCAAGCTTTGGAAGGAGAAAGTACGTTGTAGAAGAAGGGTGCTTTTTTATCGAAACTAATGATGTAAACAATCATTGAAACAATTCCTTCAAATAAATAAACATAACGGCCACGAATGAACATTTCACCTCTGGTATAACACCCCCCCCCCCCCCCCCCCAATTAAGCCTCTTCATAATAAGTTTTGTTAATTAAGTCCCCTTAATTAACCATTAGGCGCCTAACGACGTACATATACGTCATAGCAAGATCAAAATACCGACATGCAGCCTACTCGCCACAATTCGTGACCGCTCAATTTTAAGGCTAAAATGAAAGAGGGTTAAATTTCGTTTTCAGCAGTGCTAAACTCGGTCGGCGACAGGTTGCCAGGACTCATGTTCAACGACAAAAGATTTGCGGCAAAACACTTAAAGTTTTTCAAAAAAAACTGGCGTTAAACCGGGGGGTTAAGTAATTAGTCTTGTTAAAACTGACAAAAAGTAACATTTCATCAGCGAAATATGAAACAAAATAGGAATCATTTTAAAGTAATTTCATCACCTAACTTACGTTTAGATCAGCGCACGTATTTTTTCCAACGTATTGCATGGTATCATACTTCAAGAGATAAACACACGGTGTTTACAACATGATAATAAGCAACAAAGAAGAAGAGCGTGGAGTACAAATGACACTGTGGTGGAATTTAAAAACGAAAATATTACGAGAACTAATGCTTACATTGAAGTGACAGTTAATATTGGTTAGTATAACATTGTCTTTTTTAAATGAAAAAGTCCACTTTGGTAATACTCCTGGAGAAATTTAAAATTTTCAAAGCGGTGTCATCATGTATTATTACCAGACCCATTGCGTTACACGCCAAAACGACCATTCTTAAAGACCATAGCTGACATAGATTACAGAAATCAAATACACATTTTTTACACGCAACATATTTTGTGGTTAATTATTATATCGAGGGTAGAGGGGTTTCTTTGACGTTCAAAGTTGGTTAGCTTGCTTACTGACACAGTGCTGGCTGAGGACCTCACCTTGACGCTTGAAACTACATTCATCAATAGTGATTCTAATACACACAATTATTTTGTCCATAAAACGCATTACAGTGCTGTTTAGACCCTGCTATATGCAGCTTTTGAGAGAACTCGTGCCACTGTCAAATTGAGTAACTTACTAAGTGAGGGATAAGTTGATGGATGTGAGTTGTGATCTTCTCTGAAGAAGAAGTGGCCCAATTTTTGTCATATTGTGAAGCTTATACTCTTATTGATTGGATTGCTTATAAAAAAGCGTGTAACATGGAAATGTTCTTACAATCTGGTTTCTCGTCAAGCAAATTAGCCATTTTGTGAAAATTCATGCGTTTTTTCTTCACCAATATCGACAAACCTAAAGCTGCTTTACAAGCTTAAAATGTTACAACATAATGTACATGTCTATTTTTTTATTTTTTATTTCAGATGGAAAAATTCAGAGGGAAAATATTTCAAGCTGTTTACAAAACGCAATATACGAATCTTCTCTGCTACGCAAACGCTTACAAATCAGTACAGTGAGTGCGTGCGTAGATTCAGCTTCGTGTAAAACAGGCATTACAAGAGGGGACAACAAAACAAAGAAAAGAAAAAAATACATAACATTGATCATTGGTATTAGCGCTGCTGCACTCGTATTCCTCTTCTCGATTTTCATCGTGCGTATTCAGAAAAGGTAAAGGTTTTTATTATTTCCAGTGATTTTTCTTTTTATAGAGTCATGATCAACCATCACTTTCCGAAATTTGTCTAAATTACATTACCGTAAAAATCAAGTTAGGGCTAAGCCAGGCAACAGATTGATTTCCCCCTGTATTCATGCATAAGCACGTTTACATAAGCGGCTACGCTTCATACCGAAACATACGCAAAACCATTACCAGACCACTTTTCATTAAGAAGTACTAACTTCTAAATATTGAAAGCTGTGTAAACTAAGCCAGCGTTGATTTACGACCGGCCTAATAATTTTAATTGAGAGATATTATATTTTTAAAATAAAAAAATGAATTTGCTGTGTTCACTATTTGCTGTGAAATTCATATTTAGGTCTAAAAAGATTGATGTTGCTACAGATAAGAAGAGTGTTGCTATGACTACCAACAATAACAATGCCGTTCTTTCTCTGGGGAGCGTGGATGACAAAAAAGATGAAAAAATTGAAGTAAATACAGGATGAATTGCTCAACTTTTGTATATGACTTATGGATGGAACAATTAAATAAAAGGGCATGTCATTCCAACACTGCCGAAACTCATTATTCGATATTTAAGTAGCTAATTAGAAGAAGAAAAAGAAGAAGACGGAAAGCACTTTAGGACATTGGCGTATTAAAACATTCAACGACGACAATTAAGAATAAATGGAGAAAACAAACGAATCTCGACATTAGTTATCATGAACTGTTGTGAATCTGTTCTACAGTGTTTAAAGCTTCCATTTGAACTACAATAAAGTATCTGAAATTTTTGCCCAGCTAGACATTAGATTTATGTGGTGGGGCAAATGTTCAACCAACTGAACTAACCAATAAACCTTTTTAAAAAATTAGGTCACTCAATATGCCCTTATTACTTATTGCAATCATAAGCATTGATTTTCATGTTTTCTGTACATGTATCTTTGTCAAAATTGATATGTAAAAATTAAAATGTCAAAAGTTAAATTTAGAAACTTCCCAACAATAATTATGAATAAAATTTATTTTGATTGTATCTCATCAAACCAATCTGAAGACGAATCATGCGAAAATATAGTTAACTCCCGTCAATTTAAACTTCTAAGGGACCGAGGGGAATAGTGCGACTTAACAAATGTTCGAGTTAAGCGAAGCTCCCGTTAAGTCGAATTTAGTCTAAAGAGATTATAGTTTGAAAAGCGATTTTTTTCAGAGGTGGGGCAGCAGTTACCGGGAAAAGTTACAATATTGGCGATGAAACAGGCATGAAAGTTCCTTGTAAATTAAATTTTCCTTGACATAATGAGTTAATAAAAACTTTTATCTAGTTTTTGATTTCCTTTTCACGTCATTCAATTCGAGTCATCCCAAGATATCAGCCTCACAGAGGACGAAAATTAGTTGTTCGAATTACCAGAGATTCCAGTTAACCGGCGTTTTTTACAAGGAAGTTTTAACGAAAGTTTTAGGGACCCAAGAAAATGTTTCGTGATGATGAACGTTCGAGTTATCCGGAGTAACCGGAAGGTAACTTATACCAAACAACTAAAGGTTTAGATTTTTCGTA